>NC_140180.1:57438993-57450456 GCF_963971535.1 Notolepis coatsorum
AATGAAAACCAACTATAGGCCGATTTCCAACCTCCCATTCATCAGCAAGATACTTAAAAAAACTGTCTCAATACAAATAAACTCCTTTCTCAAAGAAAACAACATCATGGAGGAATTTCAATCAGGCTTCAGAATGCACCATAGCACTGAAACTGCTCTTACTGTACAAAAAGAATTAGTGACCTCAGAATAAACTCTGATGCAAACAAAGTCTCAATTCTCGTCCTATTAGATCTAAGCGCAGCGTTTGACACGATCGACCATGATATCCTAATAAATCGTCTAGAAAAGTTAGTTGGTCTTTCTGACTATGTATTAAACTGGTTCAGAACATACATCAAAGGGAGAAAATATTACGTCAGGCTTGGAGATCATTCTTCTGAGAAACATGACGCCTACTTTGGAGTTCCACAGGGGAGCTGCCTTGGTCCATTATTATTCTCACTATACATGCTGCCACTCGGAGACATCATTAGAAAACACAATGTATGTTTCCATAGTTACGCAGATGAAACACAATTGTACATTTCTGCTGAACCAAATGATCACACAGCTATTAACTCCATTTCCGCCTGTCTCTTAGCAATAAACAAATGGATGACGAACAACTTCCTAAAATTAAATGAGGGCAAAACCTAAATCCTACTAGTCGGTGATGTTACAGAGCAATATGGGGCAACTCACTCCTTGGATCAAACCCGAAGTTACAAGTATTGGTGTTATAATAGACTCAGACCTAAGCTTTAAATCACACATCAACAAGGTGACAAAAACATCATTTTCCCACCTTAGAAACATAGCTAAGGTATGGCCGTTTATAAATCAAAAAGACGCTGAAAAACTGATCCATGCCTTTATCTCAAGCCGACTTGACTACTGTAATGCACTCCTCACTGGCCTCCCAAAATAAAACACAGAACGACTCCAACTCATTCAAAACTCGGCAGCTAGGCTACTAACTAGAACCAAGAGGAGAGACCACATCAGTCCCGTATTAGCTAATCTACACTGGCTTCCGGTAACATTTAGAATTTATTTCAAGGTCCTCCTCCTTATATACAAAGCACTAAATGGAACAGGAACAAGCTACATTGCAAATTCTCTAGTCAACTATGTGCCTCCTAGAATATTACGATCATCTACTACTGGTCTATTGAAGGTTCCAAGCCACAGTCTAAGGAAAATTGGGGATGCAGCCTTTGCAAACTATGCACCAAAGTTATGGAACACACTACCTATGGACATTAGGGAAGCTAGATCTCTTAATATTTAAAAAAATAAGCTAAAAACGTACCTCTTCACCATAGCCTTCTAATACACTCTAGCACTATTTTACTCTGTCCATTCTATTGCATAATTTTACTATATATTCTATTCTACTATTTTATTGCACTGTATTATTTTACGCTGTCTATTACTTTTTATTACAGGTTCAAAACTGTCAGGTATTAAACTGTGTGGGTATCAAACAAAGTACTGTTGGGCTTTAAAACTGTAGGACTCAGGCCTAGAACTGCACCCTGAGAGAGGGAACTGCGCCCTGAGTGGGAGGTTTGCCCTGAGTGGGAGGTTCGAAGGGTCAACGTGGGTATAAAACAGGAGGGAAGACTGTCAAGTTTTAAACTGTGGATACCAAACAGAGAAGGTAAAGACGACTTTGAACTGTTGAACAGTAATCCAGAACTATTTTATTGCACTGTAAAAGAAATATATTTGATCTATTTTATTGCACTGCACTATTTTACTCTGTCTATTTTATCTTACTCTTTTTATCATTGTCTATTTAAAACTGAATCAAACCATAAACAAGGTGGCCTGTTGGGATGTTATATCCTAATGTGAAAAACTGTGATTTTATATGTCTGCACTTTATGTGCTCATTTTATGCCTGTTTTTTTTCTGTTGTGAAGCACTTTGAGCTGCAGTTTCTGTATGAAAGGTGCTATACAAATAAAGTTTATTATTGTTATTATTATTATTATTATTATTATTATTATTATTATTATTATTATTATTATTATTATTATTATTATTATTATTATTATTATTATTATTATTATTATTATTATTATTATTATTATTATTATTATTATTATTATTATTATTATTATTGTTATTATTATTAGTGTGGATGCCTACGGCCTTGTCCAGACTAAAACTATTTAGATCTTTATCGTTTTCGGTTCGTTTTCATTTAAAAAAAGGTTTCCGTAAAAACGAAAACGTCTCAAGATAATAAGTGCGTGCCACAAATTTACAAAATAAATGGCTTTCCTGTTTTAGACGTCGCTCTTTTATTTTGAAAACCCCCGACCGGAAGTGTTGTCGTTGTTCGTGGTTCTGTGCTTTTGAGCTGACCTAGTTTTCCAGAGACACACACCGCAGCGCCAGGGACGTGCACAGGACTTTAGAGGGGCAGGTGCTCAAAGGCTGAAAAGGGCACTGACTACACTTGTGTGTATATATTAACCGAGCGTGCATAGCGCGCAAGCACGATTTTTAAGGGCCCTTTTCGGGCGGGGGGCCCCCTTTTTATGCTTTTTTGGTGGGGTTTTGGTGATCAAATATTGAATATTGAACTATAATAATCAGTGCAGGAGCTCACTTATCCTTGAAAGACACTTTTATCACTGACTTAAAAGGCCCATACATCTCCATAAATGTCCAGGGGGGAGGGAATAAGTGCTTACCCTACAGCCCCAAGAAGTGCTGTATATTCTGTATTGTTTAATATAAATGCATTTTTTATTCCAATCCCGATTTGTATTTGAGATTCCGAAATCCCATCGGACTTGACTTCTTCGTGTCCCTCAATGAGTGTAATACCAGCATTCAACTGTATGCGCCACAGCGGTTTCTATCATCATCATCATCACCACCCACGCTATGCATAAAATATATAGGTCCGCGGAGGAGGCCGTGCAAACTGCAATGGAATATGGGGCATCTCTCTCTCTGTCCCTAATATTTTGATTCTATCCTGACATTTTTCAGTTGGAAGGGCAGTCTATATACGTAACGGTTATATTTTTAATATTTTTTTTCAAAAAGGGCACTTTTTTGATGAGGCTCAAAAAGGCAGGTGCTCAGGCACCCCTTGGCCTCTATGTGTGCACGTGCCTGCGCAGCGCAACGTACGTTCGGGAGTGGAGAGAGAGAGAGAGAGAGAGAGAGAGAGAGAGAGAGAGAGAGAGAGAGAGAGAGAGAGAGAGAGAGAGAGAGAGAGAGAGAGAGAGAGAGACTGCGGCTCAAACTACCTGTGTTGTATTAAAGTAATTGATTGATGTTTAACTTGTACCAGTGTCCAGTCCTTTTGACTAGCAAACATTGTCTGTATTTAACGTTACCTCAGGATACCACTGTCTATTGTATTTAGTTGGTTAGCTATTTAGCTAATGTTGATAGCATTGGATAGCATCAACGCTAGCTGGCTACAGCTCAACACCAGCCATGGGAATACTATTTTGGAAATTATGGAGGCTTTTTAATCGTCAAGGTAAGAGAGGATTTGTCATGATCAACTGATCAACTGAACAATAATGTGCTTGGCTACTACTTGGGTTTACTACTTGTGACGCTAGTATCGTGTATTGCATCACACACAGTTGCATCATCCCGATCATGCTCAATAGCTTCTGTAACACAAACGCACCTACTCTGTACATGCCATGCCATGCCATTGTCATTTAATAATAACTCCCGGTCTTTAATAAACACTTTTAGCCAGGACATATAAGAGATAAGATATTCCTTTATTGATCCCCTTGGGCATATAAGACATATATGTATCATGTTTCTTTTTTTGTTGGCTGGGTTTTGCATGCGGATTAAGGGAGATGTCAATTTGTTGTCGACGGTGGTAGTACAGGCGCAGTACATTTAGCTGTAAAAGCCTGATCAAGCTCAATAGCTTCTGTAACACGAATGCAACTACTCTGTACATGTCATTGTTGTTGTGATGTTTTCACACGCAGGGTAAGGGAGAGGTGGGCTATCGCGTCATCGGTTCAGGAGAAGACGTGTTTCGCTTGTAAAGATGGTGATGCAAGGGGGGCGTCTTCAGAAGTGCACACTCTGGAAGCCGGTCTCAGAAAGTAGCGTCTTCAGGCTGCCAGAACGCAGTTCCGTGTGGATGAAAGGTGCAAACGATCAAATACTTTGCCTGATACGACCGAAATCGGTTTAGTCTGGACATGGCCTACATGAGTAGGGTGAGTAACCTACATGCCATTACTGCTTTTTATCTATTGACTCATTATAGCTACTTTATTATCTTGAAATAATATAACACACGCCCGTTACTATGACATTGTTTATCATTACATACAATGTATCCATGCTTGTAGCTAAATGCTGAAAAAACAGGGGGAAACCTTTTAGCTTTAGATAAAAAACTAGATATGCTAAATTTCAGATTACTCAATTCAGTGAGGGTGAATATTGTGAGAGGAGAATTGGAAGAATGCGCCAATATGAGAATTAGAGACATAGATCCTAACCCTTCTGCCCCCTTAGCAATGATTTCGTGTTTTTTGCATTTTTGTGTGTGTTTCTGTGTACAACGGTGGCTGTGTTGATGATTATGTCATGAAATTGGGTCCGTTTGGTTCTTTTCCATATATATACAATATGTTAAATGGTCATCATTAGAATGGCTCTAAAAAAAAGTTATACACTTTAGCTTGCCAATTAACCATACGTTTTTTTTCCTCCCATTGACTCCAATGTTAAAATGCTGTTTTTTAATGTCCAATCATTAATTTAATTTTCGATGCAATTATAAAATGAACGTTTTTTTCACAAGGTAGAGACCAAACGCAATACTCCAGGAATTCTGTTACCGGATTTCTACACACGGTGGCGCAATTGTCCTATGGCTATTGTTGCCAGCTAGGAAGCCGTCACATGGCCCCAAGAGGCGGAGATAATGCAGGCTGCAGGCTGCAGTAGAGTGTTCCGGGGGGGGGGGGGGTCGAAAACGTATATATATATGAAAAATATGCAGTTTTCTGCGTTTTTTTGTCATAAAAAGGCAGTTACTATCAAACAAATGGGAATATAAGTGGTTAAAATTCAGAAATATTTGTAATCTTTTATAGATATCTTGAGGTTAGGCTCTTAGTGTTAATCGTGAAAAGATTTTTTTTTAAATATTAAAAATTAACAATTGTATGACCTTGAACTTGACGCAACACTTTCCTGCTTAAGCTTATAACTATGCTAAATTTATAAGAAGGCATATAAGTCCACAACAATGCTAAACACTGAAAAAGGCAATTTATAAGATAGTTCCCCATACACACACATCGTCATTATTGCTAGACTGTTACGATTCTGGTTCTTGACTACGGTCGGGAACCACCCACCTTCTCTGTCATCTGTCACTTGATTGCTGTCACTTGTTTTTCCCTGTCATTTATTGCTGTCACTTAGGGGTTGGCTTCTGATTGGCTGTCACAGGGGTGTGTGTGGAATGTTGGTATTTGGTGGCTATGTAACATTCCTTTCCTCTGCTTGTCATTCGTCAGGTCTTCACTATAGGCGTTCGGAGATAACGCGGCTGGTTCCAGTTCTGGACCACCACTAAGCTCCATTATCTTTTCTCTCTTTCCCTTGCCTTGGCATAGTATCCTAGTATTACTCTTTGTGTTCTTTACTATTAAAGTCGAACCTGTTCAAGAGTATACCTTCTCCGTCTCTGTGATTGCCTACAACAATTGGAACTCACCTACCTCCATCCTGACAGAAGACCTGACCATCAGAGTTCCATGGAGGCAATCATGGAGATGCTCCGGGGACAGAAGAGTGCACAGGAGCGCATGGAGGAACACCAACATCTGGTCAGCGCAGAGTTGGTTCGGCTGGGCGGGATCGTCAGCGCGTCGCAGGAGACGGCGCAGTCGGCGCTCCTCACAGCCCAGCAGGCACAAGTCGAGGTGGCCGGGGTAAGGACGACGGTGGGAGAAACGGCGGCAGGAGAGGCGGCGTTCAACACCACGTTCAACACCGAGGAGAGTCGGGGAGCTCTTGGGCACCAGGATCGGAACCAGGAGCCACGGCTACCCGCACCAGGCCGCTACGCGGGAGCACCGGAGGGATGCAGGGAGTTCATCACCCAGTGCTCACTCATGTTCCAGCTGCAGCCACGCTCATTCCCCTCTTCCAGAGTACAAGTCGCATATATTATCACACTCCTCACCGGTCAAGCGCTCTCCTGGGCTACGGCCGAATTAGAGAGCGGTTCGTCTATCTGCGACTGTGTGGACGACTTCACAGGGGAGTTGAGAAGGGTATTCGACACTTCCCGAGTACTCTCGATCTTTGAGGCCGGTGGGCGGCTTCTCGCCTGCCGGCAGGGCCTCCGCACGGTCTCAGAATACGCCATCGAATTTCGGATCGTGGCTCGGGAGGCAATTTCTTGTGTGGTCCTGTTCCTCAAGGGACTCTCCGCACGGATGAGGGACGAGTTCTCCGTGTGTGAGATCCCTGAGCAGCTGGAAACGCTCATCAACACCGCCATACGGATGGACAACCGACATCGGGAGAGAGAGAGGGAGCGTGAAGATACTACCCAGGTACGTGTCCTTTCTCCTCCCGTTGTTGATATCTTCCCGCATTACATGAGTGGGCCACTGGGTGATGAATCCATGCAGCTTGGGGCGCTGTCGCTCTTAGACGACGAGCGGCGGCGCTTCATCGAGGAGCGACGCTGCTTCCGGTGCGGCCGCACCGGTCATCGTTTCGGCAGCTGTCAGGAACAGGCTGGCTCAACTCGGCGCCAGTCGGGAAGAGGAGGTGCTCCGCCGGGCCTCGAGAGGGCACCAGCAGGTGGGCTCACCCCAGCACTACCATCTGACTCACGTACATTTCTGGAGGTGGCGGTTAACTGTGGGGGTAACGTTAGGGGAACGAAGGCTCTCATTGACTCAGGGGCGGCGAGCAATTTCATTCACTTGGGGTTGGTGAGAGAATGGGGAATCCCGGTAGAAGAGTTGGGGGTTCCCATTCCAGTCTACGCCCTGGACGGTCAGCCCCTGGGCAGTGGGAGCGTCACACAACGCACTGTTCCTATGCACATCCGGGTGGCGGGTGGGGGGTGGGAGTGGGTTCAATTATTTGTTATTGTCTCCCCCTATTCTGTAATGGTGTTGGGTCATCCCTGGTTGTCTTCATGTGTACGGAATATTAATTGGAGCACGGGCAAGCTCTCAACGGAGGTCGACGTGAAGTCGGTCGTCGGCGAGAGTTTGTCCACTCTCTTGTCTCCCTTCCCCTCTTCTCTTTTTTCTCCTTCTTCTCTCTCCAGGGTGGTGGGGAGCGTCGCAGATTCTGTTCCACCCTCTAATCCCGATTTGATAGGGGTTCCTGAGATCTATTGGGACCTGGCGGACGTTTTTAGCAAGACGCGTGCTAAAGCACTACCGCCTCATAGATCCTACGACTGTCCCATTAATCTCCTACCCGGTACCTCCCCGCCTCGCAGGCGAATGTTCTCTCTCTCACGCCCCGAGACCTTGGCCATGAACACCTACATTGAGGAGGCATTGCTTGCGGGGCACATACGTCCTTCCATATCCCCGGCCGGCGCTGGTTTCTTCTTTGTTGATAAAAAAGATGGGGATCAGCGTCCGTGCATTGATTATAGGGGATTGAATGACGTTTCCATCAAGAACCGATATCCTTTACCTCTCATGGACACGGCCTTTGAGTGCTTACAGGGGGCACAGGTCTTTTCTAAACTTGACTTATGTAATGCATACAATCTGGTCAGGATTAGAGAAGGAGACGAGTGGAAGACTGCATTTAATACGCCCAATGGTCACTATGAGTATTTGGTCATGCCCTTTGGTTTGGCTAATGCTCTTCCAAGCCCTGGTTAACGACGTGCTGCGAGACTTGATTGGGGTGTCTGTGTTTGTTTACCTAGATGATATCCTAATTTTTTCTCGCAATATGGGGCAACACCAACTGCATGTTCGGGAGGTGCTAGACCGTCTCCTCAAGCATCAACTATTCGTTAAGGCCGAGAAGTGTGTGTTTCACACTGATACCGTTTCTTTCCTGGGCTTTGTGTTGACGAAGGGTGATCTACGCATGGATTCGGCCAAGGTGAGTGCAGTCTTGGACTGGCCACGGCCTTCGTCGCTCAAGGGGTTACAACGTTTTTTGGGCTTTGCAAATTTTTACAGGCGCTTTATTCGCAACTTTAGCGCCTTAGCCAATCCGTTAACAGCTCTCACTAAGGCCTCTCTCCCTGGCTTTGAATGGTCGCCTAGGGCAGAGTCAGCCTTCTGCAATCTCAAACGTCGGTTTACATCCGCTCCTGTATTGATCCGCCACGATGCGGAGGTTCCGTTCATTGTGAAGGTGGATGCCTCTGACATCGCAGTGGGGGGGGGGTGCTCTCTCAGAGGTGCTTAAAGGATGGGAAAGTGCACCCGTGTGCTTTTTTTTCTCGCTGTCTGTCACCAGCCGAGCGCAACTACGACGTGGGTAATCGGGAGTTGTTGGCTATCAAATTGGCACTGGAGGAATGGAGACATTGGTTGGAGGGGGCGGCACATCCTTTCATTGTTTGGACCGATCATAAGAACTTGGCTTACATCCAAGGGGCTAAACACCTTAACGCTCGCCAGGCCAGGTGGGCGTTATTCTTCACACGATTTCGTTTTACCATCTCCTATAGGCCCGGGTCCAAGAATATCAAACCCGACGCGTTATCGCGCCAGTTTGATCTTCCTGGCCGGGAGGAGCAGCCCCATCCCATTATTCCACCGGCCTTGATTTTGGCACCCGTGTCTTGGGGCATAGATAAGGTGGTAAGGTCGGCGCTGATGCGGGAGCCCGACCCTGGCGGGGGCCCTCCGGGGCGGTCGTATGTGCCCAAGGCGGCACGCTCACGTTTGCTGCAGTGGGCACATGCCTCATCCCTCACCAGCCACCCTGGGGCCACCCGGACCCTGGAATTTATCCGTAGGAGGTTCTGGTGGCCGACAGTGGAGGGGGATACGCGTTCCTTTGTGGCGGCCTGCCCGATGTGCGCGCGCAGTAAGACCTCTCGCCGTGCACCGGCAGGTCTCCTCCGGCCACTTCCTATTCCTAAACGGCCCTGGTCGCACATATCCCTGGACTTTATTTCTGGCCTCCCCCTTTCGGACGGGTTCACCGCCATTTTGGTGGTGGTGGACCGGTTCTCGAAGGCGGCTCACCTCCTACTCCACGTGCCCGGCAACATGGAGTAGGAGGTTGGCATGGGCTGAGTACGCGCATAATACCCTCCTCTCCTCCTCTACCGGTATGTCTCTTTTTCAGTGTCAGTATGGTTTTCAACCTCCTTTGTTTCCGAGCAGGAGCAGGAGGCGGAGGTGCCCTCGGTCCAGGCACATGTGGCTTGTTGCCGCAGGACGTGCGGGTCCGGGCGGCGCTGCAGAAGGTTTCGGTTAGTACCCAGCGGCAGGCTAGCCGCAAGCGTCGTCCGGCTCCGGTTTACCGTCCTGGGCAGCGGGTTTGGCTTTCCACCCGGGATCTCCCTCTCCGGGTGGAATCCAGGAAGCTGGCTCCTCGCTTTATAGGGCCCTTTAAAGTGGTACGTCGGGTGAATCCTGTGGCTTACAGGCTACGGCTTCCGAGCTCTATGAGGGTTCATCCGACGTTTCATGTGTCCCTGTTGAAGCCGTTCCTCTCATCGCCCTTGGCCCCGCCACTGCCTACGGTTCCTCCGCCTCGGTTTATGGGTGGTCAGCCCATTTACACGGTGCAGAGGATACTGGGTTGTAGGCGGAGGGGTAGAGGGTTTCAGTTCTTGGTGGATTGGAAGGGGTACGGGATAGAAGAGCGTTCATGGGTGCCTCAAAGGGATATTTTAGATCCCAGCCTGATCGTTGATTTCCGGCGGCTGAATCCCGAAACCCCCAGGTGAACGTCTGGTGCCGTTCGTCGGGGGAGGGTACTGTTACGATTCTGGTTCTTGACTACGGTCGGGAACCACCCACCTTCTCTGTCATCTGTCACTTGATTGCTGTCACTTGTTTTCCCCTGTCATTTAGTGCTGTCAATTAGGGGTTGGCTTCTGATTGGCTGTCACAGGGGTGTGTGTGGAATGTTGGTATTTGGTGGCTATGTAACATTCCTTTCCTCTGCTTGTCATTCGTCAGGTCTTCACTATAGGCGTTCGGAGATAACGCGGCTGGTTCCAGTTCTGGACCACCACTAAGCTCCATTATCTTTTCTCTCTTTCCCTTGCCTTGGCATAGTATCCTAGTATTACTCTTTGTGTTCTTTACTATTAAAGTCGAACCTGTTCAAGAGTATACCTTCTCCGTCTCTGTGATTGCCTACAACAATTGGAACTCACCTACCTCCATCCTGACACTAGACCACACATTTGGGAGTAACTACACATCTCATTCAACCCAGGCCCCTCCTGGCCTACTCGCACGACACCACCACCTCGTTTGTGTTTGTATTACTCTGCTTGTCTTATGATATCTTTTGTTGTGAATAAATATTATCCGCTATTTGTTGTGTTTAAACTGTTGAACTGTTTGCATTCTCTTATTCGGGTCCCGTTCCTCTGTTCCCATAACAAAGAGAACCATAATGTATAGAGCTGCTGCTGACTGGAATTGTATACTGTACCTGTGAATTAAATAAAGTTGAGTTACTGATTTATGTAGTTAGTATTGTTAGTTAGTTTAGTTAGTATTGTATTTGTGGCTAGAGCCTTTGTGTGTGTTTTTGTGATATTTTAAAGATATTGAGAATGTACTTAGGCTAAAGTGTTTCTTATGTTTTTAATGTTTTTTTATTACTGTAATGTAATGTACTGTAATGTTGTAAGTTATGTGTTCGGACTCCAGGAAGAATAGTCTTTCACCCATGGGCGTAGACTAATGGGGATCCATAAAAATAAACAACACACACACACACACACACACACACACACACACACACACACACACACACACACACACACACACACACACACACACACACACACACACACACTCACACACACACACACACACACACACACACACACACACACACACACACACACACACACACACACACACACACACACACACACACACACACACACACAACACACACACACACACACACACACCACACACTCCTATCAGTTCAGTCCTGCCATAGCCACTATCAGCAGGCCGTATACAGTAGTTGTAAAAGCCCATTACTACAGCTGACAGTTCCATTCTTTCCACTGTCAACTGCCCCCCCCCCCCCCCCCCCCCCCCCCCCCCAAACACCACACACACAGCAATTCCTCGTTTAGAGGGAGCACCCACACCGATAACGTCAACAAATCTGAAAACATTCAGGAGCCTCCTTTCTGTCATCGACAAAAGACCACAGGCCATACCAAAAGACGGGCCGGGTGGTCCATTTTGTCCCTCTCCTTGGATTCAGTGATCTATCTCTTTCCAGGTTTTTTTC
>NC_140180.1:57450656-57473156 GCF_963971535.1 Notolepis coatsorum
GTGTGATTGTGTGTGTGTGCAGGAGAGTACATGCTGTACACGTAATGCACATGTATGCACACGCCACAAGAACACAAGCGACATGTAGGGCTTTGATAGTTCAAAGAGCATTTGCATTAATCACGCACAGTCACTCACACATTCTCTCAACTCACTTTGAGCTTGTGCTCTCTCTCATGCACACACCACTTTCTCTCTTACTTGTGCTCTCTCTCTCTCTGCTCTCTCTCTCTCTCTCTCTCTCTCTCTCTCTCTCTCTCTCTCTCTCTCTCTCTCTCTCTCTCTCTCTCTCTCTGTGGTCGCTCTCTCTCGCACACAGGCTAGTAAAAGAGCACACACACACAGATTTCCATAAAAACGCATATGACTGGACAGGTGATAGCCCTGGGAGGAAGAGGACAAAGAACCAAAACACACACACATACATACATACATACACGCACAGACACACGCACACACACATGGACAAACAAACACATTCTGATACACACACACACACACGCACACACACACACACACACACACACACACACACACACACACACACACACACACACACACACACACACACACACACACACACACACACACACACACACACACACACACACACACACATACACACACACACACACACACACACACACATTGGGATACATAAACACACACACAGTATGAACAGGGAGTCTGTGTGTGTCTGACAGAGGGAACGTCCCAGGACAATGGAGGCAATGACAGGTTAGGCCGCCCATGGGTGTGAGTCACCGCACCATCCTCTTCTATCACTCAGCACTGCTACACACACACACACACACACACACACACACACACACACACACACACACACACACACACACACACACACACACACACACACACACACACACACACACACACACACACACACACTAGTGATGTGACGATTCATCGATTTGCATCGGTGCGCCGGCATAAACGTTCACGATGCGAGTGCACCGGTGGAATAAGTCCGCTTTGGCTACAATTCAGGCTGAACTCGCGATGTATCTTGTTGTAGCGTCTTTGCATCGGTCAAAACCGATGCATTTATATAATTTCCTCTCATCCACTTCTGTCAGCAGTGCACTGTGACTGCACACAGCAGATACTATTGCTTCGCTACTACAGAAGGCGAGAGCCGCGTCACAGTTATCAACAACAAACAGTGGAAGTCGAGGAAGAGACATGAATAGAATTGATCAACTGGCTAATGCTAGTAGCCTCTGGCTAACGCCAGTTAGCTGTTCAGCTAACGCTAAACTACAGTGTCTAACTAACTAACTAACGTGACTCTGCAACACCAGTTCCATTAGTGAGGAGGGGGGGGGGGTATATTGAAGACGCTTGACAACAGTTCAAAGATAACTTTACATTTATTGGCAATTCGTTTCCTTCGGTGGCGGCCCGTACATTCTTCTCCATGGGGGGCGCTATAACCAAACATTTTGCAAACATGTACCACGCATTGGCGAATATTTAATTAGGTACAACTATCACCATTCAATATATTATCACAGTCAGTCAAATGCAGCCAATATGCCCTACACAATCAGAGAGAGAGTGAGAGAGAGAGAGAGAGAGAGAGAGAGAGAGAGAGAGAGAGAGAGAGAGAGAGAGAGAGAGAGAGAGAGAGAGAGAGAGAGAGAGAGAGAGAGAGAGAGAGAGAGAAAGAGAGATCGCAACTCTACCTTGTTGTTAAGTTGGCAGCAGGCAGAAGGGCTTGATAAAGTATATCCACTCCACTGTCCAGACTGTGTTGATGTCCATGATTGTGTTGATGCATGTCCACATATAGCTTGTTGTTAGCCAACAAGTACTGTGTGAGTGAAGAGCTGTGTCTTTGTCCATTTCCGCGTCGAACAGCCTGCAAACTACCTGGCGTTCCTATCGCCATGCTCTAAGACAAACTCTAACCTTAACCAACTTTGAAAGAGTGCCTAATCTTAACCGTCAAAAGAACTTGCCGTCACGCTCTAAGACAAATAGCTGCATCACAACAACACAACAGCATAGTAGAGACTATCTACTGTAACTAACCTGAAACTGGCGTTGGCCAATCAGAGAGAGCGTCTCCGCGAAATGCGGCTACGGAAAAACTGACGTCGGCCAATCAGAGAGCGTCTCCGAGAAATGCGGCTATGGAAATTATAGACGCTGCTGCTTAGACCGCTTCAAAACGCGCCCGTGTTCCATCATAATACATCATATTTCAACGCACAGCGCGTTACGCACTGATTGGCTGCGACGGATACAGCGATGAAACAGTGCACAGCGTGCACGCGCACTCAAAGCGCTATTGCGTCTAGCCCGAGAGAAATACGGCTAGGAGAAATACGGCTACGGTAACGGAACGTATTCTCTATCAGACAGTGAGTCACTTCCTGTTCAGGAAAACGATTATTTATATTTGATATATTAACGTTATATTGTGCATTGGAAACACAAACATACTTAAAATAAGTAAATATTATTCATTTTAAACATGTTTATATTATTTATAGGGCTATAAAACAAAAAACTAAAAAAACAAAAATCTTATTCTTCTCTCTTTTAACCAGGGTTAACCAGGGGGGGGGGGGGGGGGGCGGCGCCCGAGCGCCCCTAGTGGCCAGCCGCCACTGGTTTCCTTATATCGCTTCCTCCAGGTTCCAACTGTGTTGACAAAATGCAATCCTGCTCAGCTACGGAGCATCAGAACGCTCAAACGCGCGCGCTCTCTCTCTCTCATACCATAAAATTGTATAATTATTTTGCATCGTGTTGAATCGCATCGTATCGCCCCGAATCGCATTATGTTGAATCAAATCGTATCGAATCGTATCGTATCTCAACAGGGGTGAATCGTATCGCATCGCCCGGTGCTTCAAATGTATCGTTAATGTTGTGAAGGATCAGATTAAACCGAATATATATATTTATTTATGGATATATATTTAATAGTATTTGTATATCGTTTGATATCCCTTGTATATTCTTTGTACATATACACTGAATATCCCTTTAGTCTACTATAGCCCATAATAGTTCATTCTCTCATTGGACAAGAACCTGGCGCCAGCAGACAGGCCCCTTGAGTCAAGTTTAATAGTGCCAACGAACATGTCCCAACTAGCCCCGGTTCCGCGTAGGAATACGGCTACCGAAATACGAATGGTACTATTTGTTCACCGTGCATATAAATAGGGCGCAAGTAAAGTAGAACTTTCTTTTAGTCCATTAGTCCTTTACCCTCCAACCTAGTAACAAGACGTGAAGCCTCACCCACGACCCACGTGTGGTGCAGTATGGCCTATTTTTGGCCCCAGAATAGGCATTGAGACCTCGTGTAAATTCATAGCTGAATTGTCATAGTTTGGCACTGTACCGTCGAGTGGGACGTATTTCTATTAAGTAATAATAGTCTATTATGTATGGTGCATCGTTCGGTTAAAGTTCTAAAGTGAGCAGCACCCCCATCGTTCCTCGCGTTATCTAGAGTCTTAACCAGGCTGGGCAGACCACGCGTGGTGCTTTCATCCGAGGAGTTCTGGGCGAGGACGAGTGGCCCTGCACATTGGATTACCTACCCGGACGACTGCTGAGCCTATACGGCATGGAATATCTATTTGCTTTGGGTGCTTTGATTTGTGGAGCGGATAACAGCCAACGCCAGTGAGTGTTGGAATTACCCCCGAGAGGAGCCCAGGTGAGACGGCGCTCAACCCAGACCGAGGCCGCCTCGCTTCTCCTTCGTTGTGGACCTACAGCTACCGTCTACAAGAGGGCCCAAGTGTATTCATCTGTGGATCAAGATCCTGCGGGCACTGTTTTCTGTACCTGAATTCTCCCCAGGAATCGTTGGCCAGATGGGATGCAGCTGACGGCTCTCCAAACCCCCCCCCCCCTTACTGACTTACAACCAGCAGGACCCCTTTAGTATCCCGCTATAATCCTTAAGTACCATCGCTATAGTTTCCCTAAAGAACCAGGTTGTATACTTGCTTCCTGCGTAACCAGAGATTGGACATTCAGTGTTGATTTGCCTACGAATACTCATTTGCCTTACAAGTGCATTCAAATCATAAATGTAATTAAGTGAATGTTGTATATACCTTTTGCTATATTAAACCTTCGACTGTTATATTTGTGTGGACCTGGTTTCATATGTGGGAAAGTGTTCATCATACTTAGATATCGTGTACTGGATGGCCAGAAGTTAAAGTACATCAAGCGGTAGTGGTTTAATGATACCATACTTATCAATACAGTCAGGGAATTGTACCCCTCAGTTACAATTGGTCCTTCGAGCCGGAGGGTAACTAGTGTAATATTAATATAGTGTTATTAATATTGAAATGGCCTATGATGAACACTCCACGAAACGGTCCTCCTAAAGTAGAACGCCTGCGGCGCAGACGACAGACACCTCAGTACTTAGAGGATTACGCTGTCAGTCAACTACCTAGCCTTCTACAGACGGTAAACGCGGTAAAAGTAGAAAGTAAAATTATGTCTGACCTTAACGACCAGGTTACCCCGACCACAGAGGCCCTAGTGGGTTCTAATGTAACTGACCAAGCTCACGGTGGGGACCAGGAGGGAACAGACATGCCTTTACCCCCCGCCAATACCGAAGAAGTAGTCCCCGACCAGCTCCGGGAGGAAGACAACCCTCCAGAGGTGGAACCCTGCACGGAACAAGATGAGGAGAGCGCCGAGGAGATAGAGCTCCAGGACTCCCCAACGAGGACAGCCAGGAGCGGCTCACCTCTACAAGCGTCTTCCCCCAGCGAGGCGGAGAGGATGCTGTCACAGGCGTTCCTCGTCAGCCTGACAGCCTCTACCGAACGCGATCGACTCCAGGGTGAACGCGATCGACTTCAGGGTGAACGCGATCGACTCCAAACACAGCAACGGAGCGAAGAAGAGCACATACGCCTGGAGATGAGACGCCTTCAGACGGAAGAGAATATGGCAAGAGACCGGTCCGACACCCAGCGCGCCGCTGACGGTGCCCAAAGAGAAGCAGAGCGCGACATCGCTCTCATCCAGCGCGAAGCCGAGCGCGACAGACTACAAGCCGAGCGCGACAGACTACAAGCGCAGCTAATGGAGCAGCTGATCACCAGGGCAACACCCTCTCCCTCCGCCAGGGGTTCAAGGGCCTCGTCGAGACAACAGTCAATGGCAGCATCCCCTAACCGACCAAGCGACCCTGAACTTGACCACCAGAGAGAGCCTATACCCCCCGCAGACCCCCTTCCCCGACCGGTCCAAGCGAGACCCAGCTACAAGGAAGGAGCAGCATACACTGCGGAGAGGCTAAATAAACGACTACAGGATCTAGAGGACCTGACAGAAGAAGAAGAGGGAGAGGAGGAGAACCAAGCCCGACGACAGCACAGTACTCCACCGGACCAGGAGGTCCAGTACAGCCCAGGCTATACCCCCGCGGCGCTGCGCTACAGACCCCCGACTCTATTCACGGGTGAGCATGACGCACGACCAGCCCCGAGGAACAGCACCTGGACCAGCGGGCCATGGTACCCTGCCGGTACCAGCCCACAGAGAGGCGTAAGAGGAGACTCGCCTAGGAGGCCTCTCTCCCAACGCTCACCGATGTGCCAGCCATCCACGGCGTCATACATTGGCACACCGACGTTTCCAGACTTCACCCATGAGAATCGAGCACAGTACACGGAGCTCCGGATGTGCTTAGAGACAATGATGGTGGATGTCGTTGACGAACGCCACAAGTATGCAATATTACTGAAGCACCTGAAAGTACCCCGAGCGCACAATATAGCGCTAGCCTATGCCACCTCTACGACCCCATACACCGCGGCTCTAGCAGCGCTGGACCAGAGATATGGACGTATATGGGATTACGTAATCCAAGAGATAAGGCATATTGACCGCCTACCCCCAGCAACAGACAATCGCTCACTAGACGACCTGTCTATAAAAGTGCAGTCCCTGGTAGGGATGCTGGGAGCGCAACGAGAAAAGGGTATGCACGAGCTATACGCCAACTCTAACATCGAGAGGATTTTAGAGAAGCTGCCGCCCGCCAGACAAGAGCGCTTTAGGCGGCAAAGAGACCACCGTGATCCTAACGGTCCCGAACCATCCCTCCTCGATTTAGCCGACTTCCTGACGAGAGAAGTCAGCAGCCTACGCTTGGATACATTCGTGCGGAGCACACCAAGCTCCAGAGAGGGACCTAGGAGAGTAAACGATGGAAGAAGATCAGTGACTGTCATGCACCAATCAGAATCAGTACCGAGCAGTAAGAACCACAGTACCCCCTCGAGAAAAGAGAAGTGGAAGATGGTGTGCCCGTACTGCGAGAAGGAACACTGGCTGTCACAATGTGACCGGTTCAAGAAGATGAATGCAGAAGAAGTGAGTCAATGGATAAAGTCCAACAGGCGCTGTTACCGATGTGCGCGCAGTCACATGGCAGCCGAGTGCCGCCTAAAGAAGAGGTGCAGTCGGTGTGACGGAGCCCACCTAGATGTCCTACACGACAGTAACAGAAGAAAGCCTGCACCTGCACCATCGAGCAGCACAAAGGCAAGTGTCATGTACATTGACCCCGCCAGCAGCAGCGGCGCCCAGGTGCTCTTAAAGGTAGTCCGTGTAACATTGAGCCACCAAGATAAAGTCATGGACACTTACGCCGTCCTTGATGACGGGTCAGAGAAGACCCTTCTCCTCGCATCCGCTGCGGCCCAGCTGGGACTGCGGGGGAGCGAGAACCAGATGACGATTCGGACAATAAGAAGAGATTTAAAGACGATAAAAGGCGAGAATGTCTCCTTCACTATCGCAGCAAGCGGGCAGCCAGAGAGACGGTATAGGATTACAAATGCTTTCACCAGCCAAGAAATAGGACTATCACAGTACACCTACCCCATCGCCAAGCTGATGGATAAATATGTGCACCTGCGTCAACTACCTATCCCGCTCATAGACGGCGCCACCCCGACCCTGCTGATAGGCTCCGACCATGCAGACCTCATAGTCCCGATAGACCGGGTCCATACAGGACCCAGAGGCTGTCCTGCAGCAGTCGAGACCCGCCTAGGATGGACACTACAAGGCCCCCTCGCTAAATCTCTCAACCGAACAGCAGCCACTAGCTGCCTCCACTCCAGAGTGACAGAAGAAGACACCACTCTCCTGCAGCATGTCGAGAGGCTATGGACACTAGAGACAATGCCCTTTAAGAACGAAAAGAAAGACATTCGTTCTAAAGAAGACATTTACGCCATAAACCTCCTCGAGCAAGGGACAAAGAGAGTCACAGTCGGCGGAGTGATGAGATACGCAACTCCACTCCTGAGGCGAGAGGGAATGCCCACCTTTCACGCCACGAAAGAAGCTACGGAGCGGTATCTATTGAACACAGAGCGGCGCCTAGCCAAAGACCCCGCTCAAGAGAGTGTGTACCGCGCTGAGATTGAGAAGCTAATCACAGCGAGACACGTAATGAAGATTGACATTAAAGAGGCCGATCAGACGACCGAATCATGGTACGTGCCGCACCACAAGGTCCACCACAACGGCAAGGATCGCATTGTGTTTAACTGCAGCTACCAGATCGGACCCCAGAATCTGAATAAAGAGCTCTTGCCCGGCCCCACACTCGGCCCCTCTCTACTAGGCGTGCTACTACGCTTCCGCCAGGACAAGGTGGCTATCAGCGGGGATATCAAAGGGATGTTCCTGCAGGTGAGACTAGTGGAGGAGGACAAGCCCCCACTGCGGTTCCTATGGAGAGAGAGGATCGGAGATGAGCACCCAGCCATCTACCAATGGGAAGTCCTCCCCTTCGGAACCACATGCAGCCCGTGCTGTGCTACATTTACACTGCAGAAACACGTCGCAGAGGACCCAGCAGCAGATGAAGAGGTCCGACACAGTGTGAAGAACAGTTTCTACGTGGACAACTGTCTACAAAGCGTTTCGACCCAAGAAGAAGCCGAGGCTCTCCTACTCAAGCTACGCGCCTCCCTGATCAAAGGCGGCTTTGATCTCAGGCAGTGGGCCAGCAGCGACCCGCAAGTATTGCGCAGCCTCTCCCCCGCGGACAAGGCAGCCAGTAGCGAGACCTGGATGGCGACCATCCCAGGAGAAGCCCAAGAAATGACACTAGGACTAGTCTGGCGCTTCAAAACAGACTCGCTCCACTATAGACACAAACCCCTGAGCAGGGAAGGTCGACGGCGATACCGACCACCAGACGGAGTGTGTACAGAACACTCGCCAGACAATATGACCCGTTGGGATGTATTCTACCTTACACCACCAGGGCAAAGATGATTGTACGAGCACTATGGGACAAGGACCAGGGCTGGGACGACCCAATACCCGCACACCTTGCCTCCACATGGAGAGAGTGGGAGACGGAACTCCGCTCACTCCCAGGCGTCAACATACGCCACAGCTACTTCCCACCCACAGTGAGGCCAGAGACATGCAAGATGGATCTACACGTCTTCAGCGACGCCTCCGAAGTAGCCTATGGATCTGTGGCCTACTTGCGTGCCCAAGAGAAGGGAGGAGAGATACACCGCTTTCATCCTGGCTCGCTCAAGAATAGCCCCACGAAAGCAACAATCTATCCCGCGTCTAGAGCTCTGCGCAGCCCTAGCAGGAGCGCATCTAGCCACGTTAATCCAACGTGAACTCACCATCCCGGTGCAAAGAACAATCTTGTGGTCAGACTCTACGACAGTACTCACATGGATCAAGTCTGATTCATGCAGATACAAGATCTTCGTGGGAGTCAGAGTCACAGAGATTCAAGAGTTAACAGAAGCAGCGAGCTGGCGGTATGTGGACACCAAACACAACCCAGCTGACGTCATCACCCGGGGAATGTCCCTAGATGACCTCACCCGTCACAACATCTACAGTGACGGACCAGAGTTCCTCAAGCTCCCGGAAGAAGAGTGTCCTACGCCCACCCCACGGGAGGCGAGTAAAGAGGAGGCTGAAAACAAGAAACCTATGTTCTGTGGATTGAGCACAGTCGCCTCCACAGACCCCAACATAGATGATTGCCTCACCCTACAGAGTGCGCAGCTAAAGACATTCCTGTGGCACCACCCAGAGATTCAGCCCACCACTGACATTTCAGCAGCTGACTACGAAGAAGCAGAACTTCTTCTACTACAACGAGCCCAGAGAGACTCGTTCCCCGATGAGCTAGACTGTCTACAGGGAGGAAAGCCCGTCCCATCAGACAGCAGACTGCTCCACCTGGCACCCGAGAGTGACGCCCATAATCTCATCAGAGTGGGTGGTCGTCTGCGGAGAGCCCCCGACCTACCGGATGACGTTAAGTACCCGATAGTCTTGAACAGCCGACACAAGGTCACAGAGCTGATCATAAAGAAATACGACGAGGATGTGCACCACGCAGGAGCAGAGAGAGTCTTCGCGGAGATCAGACGTCGCTATTGGATACTTCAAGGGAGAGAAGCAGTGCGACGCTTCCAGCGAACCTGTCTAGACTGCCGAAAGTGGCGCGCGCAGCCCAGCATACCCCGGATGGCTGACCTACCTCCCTGTCGCCTCCGACTCGGTGACAAGCCCTTTCACTCCACAGGCATGGACTGTTTTGGCCCGTTGTATATAAAGAAAGGAAGAGGAACCGAGAAGCGGTGGGGTATTGTATTCAAATGCATGACCACCAGAGCGATACATATCGAACTCCTTCCAACCATGAGCACAGACTCATTCCTTATGGCCTTCCGAAGATTCACATCGCGGAAAGGAAAACCGTCTACATTGTTGTCTGATCACGGGACAAACTTCAAAGGCGGAGAAAGAGAGCTGAGAGAGAGCTTCCAAGCTATGGGCCCAGAACTTAAGACCCACCTCGCTCCATCCCAGATTGACTTCCAGTTTAATCCCCCAAACGCACCCCACTTCGGTGGAACCTGGGAACGAGAAGTACGTTCTATAAAGACAGCCCTGTACGCCGTGCTTGGGGCCCAGACTGTGGCGGAAGAAGTCCTAATGACAGTCCTCACGGAGATCGAGGGAGTATTGAACTCCAAGCCCCTCGGTTACGTCTCAAGTGATGTAGCAGATGTCGACCCAGTCACCCCCAACACACTCTTGATTGGGCGGCTGGACCCCGCGCTACCCCAGACAATGTACAGGCCTGAAGAAGCGAACGGCCGAAGAATGTGGAGGTACAGTCAAGTACTGGCTGACAAGTTTTGGAATAGCTTCCTACTCCACTATCTACCGTCTCTACAGACCCGCCAGAAGTGGGTAAAAGAGAGAGACAATTTGACAGAAGGAACAGTCGTCATGATTATCGACCAGTCACTACCCAGAGCTATGTGGCCGGCTGGCCGCGTAAGCAAAGTGATCACCGGTGCCGATGGCAAGGTCCGAGCAGCTGAAGTGCTCGTCCAAGGGCGAACTTACACACGACCCGTGGCGAGGCTAATAGAACTGCCAAGACTCCCAGACACTATCGATGACGACCATGACCCCACGACTTTGTGAGTTGACTGACCCTTACAGCGGACCTTGAGTGGTAGACAGTGCGGTTAATCTGTCTCTGCTTAGCTAATTAGGTGGGACTAATTAGGGGGCGGCTGTTGTGAAGGATCAGATTAAACCGAATATATATATTTATTTATGGATATATATTTAATAGTATTTGTATATCGTTTGATATCCCTTGTATATTCTTTGTACATATACACTGAATATCCCTTTAGTCTACTATAGCCCATAATAGTTCATTCTCTCATTGGACAAGAACCTGGCGCCAGCAGACAGGCCCCTTGAGTCAAGTTCAATAGTGCCGACGAACATGTCCCAACTAGCCCCGGTTCCGCGTAGGAATACGGCTACCGAAATACGAATGGTACTATTTGTTCACCGTGCATATAAATAGGGCGCAAGTAAAGTAGAACTTTCTTTTAGTCCATTAGTCCTTTACCCTCCAACCTAGTAACAAGACGTGAAGCCTCACCCACGACCCACGTGTGGTGCAGTATGGCCTATTTTTGGCCCCAGAATAGGCATTGAGACCTCGTGTAAATTCATAGCTGAATTGTCATAGTTTGGCACTGTACCGTCGAGTGGGACGTATTTCTATTAAGTAATAATAGTCTATTATGTATGGTGCATCGTTCGGTTAAAGTTCTAAAGTGAGCAGCACCCCCATCGTTCCTCGCGTTATCTAGAGTCTTAACCAGGCTGGGCAGACCACGCGTGGTGCTTTCATCCGAGGAGTTCTGGTCGAGGACGAGTGGCCCTGCACATTGGATTACCTACCCGGACGACTGCTGAGCCTATACGGCATGGAATATCTATTTGCTTTGGGTGCTTTGATTTGTGGAGCGGATAACAGCCAACGCCAGTGAGTGTTGGAATTACCCCCGAGAGGAGCCCAGGTGAGACGGCGCTCAACCCAGACCGAGGCCGCCTCGCTTCTCCTTCGTTGTGGACCTACAGCTACCGTCTACAAGAGGGCCCAAGTGTATTCATCTGTGGATCAAGATCCTGCGGGCACTGTTTTCTGTACCTGAATTCTCCCCAGGAATCGTTGGCCAGATGGGATGCAGCTGACGGCTCTCCAAACCCCCCCCCCCCCCCCCCTTACTGACTTACAACCAGCAGGACCCCTTTAGTATCCCACTATAATCCTTAAGTACCATCGCTATAGTTTCCCTAAAGAACCAGGTTGTATACTTGCTTCCTGCGTAACCAGAGATTGGACATTCAGTGTTGATTTGCCTACGAATACTCATTTGCCTTACAAGTGCATTCAAATCGTAAATGTAATTAAGTGAATGTTGTATATACCTTTTGCTATATTAAACCTTCGACTGTTATATTTGTGTGGACCTGGTTTCATATGTGGGAAAGTGTTCATCATACTTAGATATCGTGTACTGGATGGCCAGAAGTTAAAGTACATCAAGCGGTAGTGGTTTAATGATACCATACTTATCAATACAGTCAGGGAATTGTACCCCTCAGTTACAGTTAATGTATCGTATCGTTGGCACCGTATCGAGATGCGCATCGCATCGGCCTCAGTGATGGAGATGCACATCACTAACACACACACACACACATGCGCGCGCGCACACACACACACACACACACACACACACACACACACACACACACACACACACACACACACACACACACACACACACACACACACACACACACACACATTTTATATTTAGTATGTAACAAGTACAATGGAATACTTACTCTCCCCTCATAGCATACAAGAATACGGAAAGCAATACGTAATAACACACTGCATACAAAAACTGATCATATATATATAAATATGTAAAGAATTCTGTGAATAAATGTAGTATACAGTATAGTCTAGGGTGGCTAACAAATGCAGCATGGAGTGTACATTAATCAGTAGCTGGGAGAGGAGAGGGGAGGAGAGGAAGCCTCAGGCCATATCCAGCTGAGGCCCATAGTGGGTCAATGCCTGCTTGGGCTACGTTAGGGAGAAACTCACCCATCCGTGCACATAACTACGGATGTGCCCCCAGAACTCTCTGCAGCAGGCAGCCTTAGGGGGTTCTGACATCAGGCATACAGTTAAGAGTAAGACCACACTATATCTGGGTCTTGAGGTTAACTACATGTAGCTGGGAAGCTGCAAGCAAGATATTTATGTTGTATGTAATATGTATGTTTACATGTTCCTGGGGTTGGGAGAGGGCAGTGCTGGACATATTGTACATTATGATCCATCTCCCATCCAGCTCAAACAGACAGCATGTTAGCATGTTAGCCAGATACAGCTCCATATGTTCATATTGTAAATAGATGTGTGTTGTTGTGGATCCTGAATTTCCCCAAGGGGATCAATAATAATAATAATAATAACTTTATTTGTATAGCACTTTTCATACAGAGGTTGCAGTTCAAAGTGCTTCACAACAGCAAAAAATACAGGCATAAGCGAGCATAAAAAGATAGACAGGTAGAATCACAGTGTTTCACATTAGGATCTAGCATCCCAATAGGCTCTCCGCTTACAGTTTTCAGTAACACAAATAGTAAAAATAGTTTAAAATGATTCAGTTTAAAAATAGTCAAAAAATTATAAAATAGAACGGACATAAAAAATACAGGCATGAGCGAGCATAGCAAGATATGGCAAATCACAGTGTTTCACATTAGGATCTAGCATCCTAATAGGCTCTCTATTCAGTAATACTCCTGTAGTTCATGAACAGATAATCACAGTGTTTCACATTTGGATCTAGCAAATAATAAGAATAAAATGATTCAGTTTAAAAATAGTCATAAATAATCAGTGTTTCACATTTGGATCTAGCAAATAATAAGAATAGTTTAAAATGATTCAGTTTAAAAATAGTCATCAGTAAGAAGTAAAAAGTGCAATAACCGACACATGAATTTGATAGGCAGTGTAAAAGAGTAGGCAGGGTAAGAATAAATACAAGTTGTGTCAGGATATCCCTGATGTTTCCTCTTGCCACTAGGTGGTAGCAGATATCTATCAGTGAAATGCCTGAGCAAAGAGATAGGTTTTAAGCTGTCTTTTAAAGATGTCTAGCGAGTTGGCTTCCCTGATGTTTTGGGGTAGTTTGTTCCATAGTTTTGGGGCATAGTTGATAAAGGCTGCATTACCGATCCTCTTTTGACTGCTTCTGGGAGCCTCTAGTAGTCCAGCAGCTGATGATCGCAGTGTTCTTGCTGGTGTGTAATTTATTAGAGTGTTGGCGATGTAGCTAGGTCCCTGTCCATTTAGAGCTTTGTATGTAAGGAGAAGGACCTTAAAGTCAATTCTAAATGTTACAGGAAGCCAGTGTAAAGCGGCTAGGACTGGACTAATGTGCTCTCTCCTTTTGGTTCTAGTTAGCAGTCGGGCTGCAGAGTTTTGGATTAGCTGAAGCCTCTCTGTGGTTTTCTTAGGGAGACCTGTGAAAAGTGCATTACAGTAGTCTAACCGGCTAGATATGAATGCATGAATTAGCTTCTCAGCATCGTTCTGATTAATAAATGGTCGTACTTTTGCTATATTTCTGAGATGGAAGAACGATGTTTTCGTCACTTTGCTAATATGAGAATTGAAGTTCAGTTCTGAATCTATGATAACCCCAAGACTAGTGACCTCAGATTTGATCCAAGGGGTTAGTCCCCCCAGGTTCTTTATTAATGTTTCTTTTTTAGTTTTGGAGCCGATAATTAGAATTTCAGTTTTGTTCTCGTTTAGTTTCAGGAAGTTCTTACTCATCCATTTATTTATTGCCAGTAAGCAGTCTGTAATGGAGCTAATCGCTGTATCATTTGGTTCAGCAGATATGTACAGTTGTGTATCATCCGCATAGCTATGGAAATCTACATTATGTTCTCTGATGATATCACCCAGCGGTAACATGTAAAGGGAGAAGAGTAAAGGACCTAAGCAACTCCCTTGTGCAACTCCATAGTTGTTGTCGTCAGTGATGCCACTAACGCGTTACTAAGTAACGCGTTATTGTAATCTGATTACTTTTCCGCGAAAATGGTAATCTAACGCGTTAATCTTTAAAAGCCAGTAATCTAATTGCAGTTACTTGTCCAAGTGGCTGTGCATTACTATTTCGTTACTATCTCATCATAAATTCATAATGCAGGCGGAATACAGTATTTTATTTCGTTTTCGACAGTCAAAAATACGCTTAGAGCTGTTTACTTCTCTTTGGGAGTGACGTCACATGTCACGTTTTCAAAGCGTGTCTGAGCATGTAACCTCGCGTGTTGATCCATGCTGGTGGGCGCGGCTGTTATTGTTATTTTCAGCCTGACCTAAACTGCGCGCTAGCAGGGAGAAGCTCGCGCTCGTAACGCTTTCTTGCAGCACTGGAAGTTCACTAGTCTACTTAACGTTTGTTAAGCCGGGTGAAAAAAACATTCACTTTGCGGAGGAAACAAAATACTGTCTACCGCATATGGAATATACAGCAGCTGCACAGCACGACCATCGACTTCTACAGGACTCGGAGCTGCACCACCAGCCAAACAGTATGTTCCACCTTTGTGTTAAACATATTTTGCATTGCACTATTCCATGAACATGGAACACCATACTGCAGTATGTAGGTTGTCAGTAGCACACTGACAACACTGCAGTATATATATTCCCTCCCCGCCGTATATATATTTCCCTCCCACCCACCCACCCCCTCCTAATGTACAGTCCCCTCCCCATCATATGTATATACTCTGTCAGGATCTAGGGGTAACAGTACTGTATATTTGAATACCGCTTATGTCACAAATGTATCAGTACTAAATACCTATATGTCCCTATGCCATAAATGTCATGTATGTTGTGTATGTCATAAATGTCTATATGAATTGAAAATGGGGGACCCTGATGGAAACAAGACAAACGTCTTTCTCTGGTCTGCATCCCCTTAACAATTGTGTGTATTGAGCCGTACTGTATTGTACCCATTCTGCAATCTGTTAAATAAAGTTTTCATTCATTCATTCATTCATTCATTCATTCATTCATTCATTCATTCACACAATAATAAATAATAATAACGTAGAACCATATCTGAATGGGGCAGGCCTCAAAGGTAGGCTACATATCAGCCTACATGTGGTGTTATTGACCATTTATCTTTTGTGAAATCTATAGATCTATAGATAGCAAGATAGGCATACCTGCCCTATTAGTACATTTTACTCAAATTGAGTACATTTTACTAAATTTTTTTTGTCATTCTTATGTTGTGGCAGCAGCAGGGGGGACGACTTCGTAACCTAGTTACTTTCAAAGTAACTAAGTTACTCTGATAATCAAGTAATCAGTAAAGTAACTAAGATTACTTTTTAAAGGAGTAATCAGTAATCAGTAATCATATTACTTTTACAAGTAATCTGTGGCATCACTGGTTGTCGTATATATCAGACATGTGATCTCCTAGTTTAACATAGAATTTCCTCCCTCTGATGTATGTTTTAAACCAGCCCAGCACATGGTCTGAGAAACCGACATGGTTTTCAAGACGATCGATTAGAATATCGTGATCGATTGTATCAAATGCTGCACTGAGATCTAACAGGATAAGGATGGAGATCTTATTCTCGTCAGAGTTTAGTCTGAGGTCACTGATTATTTTGGTGAGGGCAGTTTCAGTGCTGTGATATTTTCTGAATCCTGACTGAAATTCTTCTAAGATGTTGTTTTCTTCAAGAAAGGAATTTATTTGAACTGAAACTATCTTTTCAAGTACTTTACTAATGAATGGTAGGTTGGATATTGGACGATAATTTGCCATTTCATTACTATCCAAGTTAGGTTTTTTTAGTAATGGCTTTACAACTGCTGTTTTAAAGGCATCCGGGAAAATACCAGTCCTAAGGGAAGTGTTTATGATATCTAGCACAGGGCTTGAAACACTATTAAATACCCGTTTGAAGAAAGCTGTAGGTATAGGGTCAATGTCTGAGGTGGAGGAGTTACATTCTGAGACAGTTTTGCAGAGTACATCTAATGTGATGCATGTGAAACTTCTCATGGTTACATTGCACGGTTTGCCGCAATCAACTTTATTTCCATCATGAGTAATGCTGGCCCTGATCAAGGTTATTTTGTTGTTAAAGAATAGTGCAAGTTCTTCACACTTAACCGTTGATGACTGAGGAGGTGTAGGGGCAGTGTTGAGTAGTACATTAATAGTGGAAAAGAGGATTCTGGAGTTTCCAGCATTTTCTGTAATGATTTTAGAGAAGTAATCTTTCCTTGCTAAGCGGATGGTTTTATTATAAGCAGTTAAAGCATCTTTGTATATATCACAGCATATGGTGGTTTTTGTTTTTCTCCATTTTCGCTCCGCTGCACGACATTTCCTTTTTTCTTTGTTGACCGTATTATAGTTTAACCAGGGCGAGGCTCTAGTTTTCTTCTTTTTCGTTTTTAATGGGGCGACAGAATTTAATATAGATGACATTGCATCATTGAGATTTTCTACCATTTCATTTAGAGAGCTGTCATGATTGTGTGGTTCATGTAGTCTGATAAGATCAATGAACTTTGATTCAGCTTTGTCGTTTAGGAGCCTCTTTTTAACTATGATTTCTTTTTTTGTTTTAGTAAGGGTTATTTGAGTATCAAAAAATATACAGTGATGGTCGGAGAGAGATAATTCAGTTATTGAGATATTTGTTATGCTTAGCCCAGTTGTTGTTATAACTAAGTCTAGTGTATTCCCAAGCCGGTGAGTTGCATTTGTTATATGCTGTATTAGGTCAAAGCTATCCAGTAGATTTTTTAGTTCCATAGTTTTGGAGTCTGTTTTCTTATTAAAATGGATGTTCAGGTCTCCATTTAGGATCACCTTATCATATCCGGTAACACATAGTGAGATCAGTTCAGAGAGCTCCTGTATAAATATTGGTGAGTGTCTAGGTGGGCGGTATATTGTGACAATAATAGTTGATTCTGTTTTAAGTTCAATGGCAAGATATTCCATTGACATGAACTCGCCTAGTTCTGTGATTCTAAACAAGAGTTTTGAGGAGAAGATTGCTGCAACTCCTCCGCCCCTTTTATTTTTTCTGGGTATTTGAAAAAAGTTATAGTCTGGTGGACAAGCTTCTATCATTATTGATGTAGCTGTGTCATTATTTAGCCATGTCTCTACTAGGCAGATGCAATCTAAGTTATTTTCTTTAATCAGATCATTTACTAAGAATGTTTTATTATTCAGTGATCTGACATTTAGGAAAGCTAATTTTATTTGTTGGACTTCTTTAGAGGAGGTCTGCTTTGGTTTGACCGTGATGGCCCTGAGGTTAATAGCAGGTAAACGCATTGGTGGCGTATATTTTTCACCATGCCATTGGCTAGTTATGATTACTTGTATGTTTTTAGAGATGGCATGGTAATTGTGCTATACTGTACCGTACTGACAATAAAGAAATATCTTATCTTATCTAACTTATACAGGATGGATGGAGAGGGGTGGAGGGAGAGGAGGGATGGACAAAGGGAGGAAAGGTGTGTGTGGGGGGGGGGGGGGGGTGGGGGGTAGGAGGATGAGAGATAAAACAATAACTCATGTCCAAATAGCTATAGCAACCAAAAACGCCCACTCTGTTGGCCCCATGTGAGCTAGCCGACTGCAAGCTAATCAAAATTACAATATGTTTTTTACCAAATGTACAGAATACACAGGAATATGTTTGTTGATCAGCGCACGTCATACAACAATCCACAACATGTGCACACAGCATACAGTACAACATATAACAGATGGTATCCAACAAATACACCATGTACAGTATAGTACAATCAGTAAATAATAAGTAAATTAGTATAGCATATTGCACAGGATAGGTATAGAGTCCAGTAGTGGGCGTAGATGTAAGGGTGCTATGTTTAATATTTTATCACTTGGAATGAGGACCATGTACACTCACTCTTTTATAATATTTTATTTTCAGCTTTTATAGTTTCACAAACACACATCAAGACAAATCACAAACACAAAGAAAATAAAAAATAAATAAAAAGAACACAAACAGTATGTTGCCAGACACTGTCACATCAATGAACAAACATACACCATGTCATATGCTATACACTAAGGACGCAAGGGGCTGATTCTCTGACATATATACACATACATATATATATATATACATATATATATATACACACATACATAGTAGTGTTGTCGAAAAATCGACATATCGATTCTGAATACCCAAAACTGTTTCAATACTCATTTCCCGAAATATCGACACCTAATCATTTATAAAAAAAGATAAAATAAAAAAAAAGGAAGTTGCATTGTTCACTTCAATACCCGCAATAGTACAGCAGTCCACACACACACATGTGCATTCAGTTAAGTCGGAACATGACTGCAATACAAACAGTTCAGCCCGTCAGGCACATGCAACACAGACCAGTGTTTACATCTGTCTGCCTGAGAAAACACCATGCTCTGCAACAAAAAACGATTGAAGTGAGATGAACAGTTATTTCCAAATGTATGATCTAAAGATAAACAAAGGGTTTCAAAAGTGCCATATCTATCCTCCCCTACAGTACCAGAGAGAAGCTGAGGAGAACCAACCAGCAACAGAAGCCAAACCTATCAACATTTTTTATAATTTAAGATTGAACCTTTTTCCCTGTGGTATCGAAAAAGGTATCGCATCGAAGCTCGAAATTCCACTATCCTGACAACAGGACATTGAGAAGCACTTATGTTCTAGCTAAGCATTCCAAAAAGGGACCCCATATCATTTCAAATTTGTTCAAGGTCTCAGACCTACTGTGACGAATGCTATCCAGCTGCAGAGAGGAGACCATCTCAGTGAGCCATCTTTTAAAATTTGGAGACGACGTGTCTTTCCATTCCTTCAGGATAATTCTTTTGGCCACAGCCATACCAAACATCAGGGCCTCCTGCTCATTGTAAGGTAATTCTGCAGTGTTAGCTGAACAGCCGAGTAAAGCTAGAAGGCAGTCTGGGGCAATCTCTCTTTTGTACGCCTTGGTATACCAGTCAAAAATGTCTATCCAGTACTTAAATAGCTTGGGACAAAACCAAAACATATGTGAAAGATTACCCTCTGCGGACATGCAACGATCACAGATAGGCGATACAGAGGGATAGATTCTATGCAGTTTGGTTTTAGAGTAATGTAGTCTGTGAATGACCTTAAACTGTATAAGTTGGACTCTGGCATTAATAGAACATTTATGTATCCTGCTAAGTCCCTCCTCCCACATCTCATCAGAGATTTCCATACTAAGCTCTGTGGACCATACATCTTTAATGTGGTCGGAGGAAGCCATAGATTGGACAGAGAAATATGAAACAAAATCAGAGATCAGGTGTTTTGAAACTGGTGATCGGCTCATGAGATTATAAAACTGGTAATCAGCAGGACATGTCTCAAAGTCTGGGATATTACTGCGGACATAATTTCTAACCTGCAGGTAACGAAAGAAGTGTGAGCTTGTAAGATTAAACTTAGACTTAAGTTCGTTAAATGAGGCAAAGTGACGATCAACATATAGATCTTTAATAGTGGCCAGTCCCTTTCCCTTCCATAATGAAAAAACAATATCAGATTGACCAGGGGGAAATTATGGTTATCACATATTGGAGCATATGCCGAGGTTGAAGGTACTTTGAAAACCTTTTTGATTTGACTCAATATTCTCAGTGAGTTCCGAAGGATGAAATTGTTGAGAGCCATCTTATTAATCGTATCACACTTAGAAAATAACATTGCAGGAAGAGAGCTTTTTAGGTTCACATGCGCCTCCATGTCTAGCCACCTGGGGGCGTCCATGGCTACTGTAGCATCACCTATGAAGTAATCTTGCCAGAAGGTCATGGCCCTTGCATTAGCAGCCCAGTAGTAGTGCTGGAATACCGGCAGGGACAGCCCCCCCATATGCTTTGGCTTCTGCAAGTGTGCTTTTGAAATACGATGTGCTTTATAGCCCCAGACAAATGGCAGAAGTATAGTGTCTATCTGTTTAAAGAAAGAGGCAGTCAAAAAAATAGGCACGCTCTGAAAAAGGTAAAGGAACCTGGGGAGAACCACCATTTTTATGACATTCACACGCCCCACCAAAGACACTGGCAAAATTCTCCACCTCTCCATATTTTTCTTCAATTTTGAGACCATTTCACCAAAGTTCAGTTTAAATAGGAGTTTGGGATCCTTTGGTATAACTACTCCCAGATAGGTGAAGTGGTCAAATTCTATTTTAAAGGGTAAGCTGTCAGTAAAGGAAGAGTCTAGGCTCCCTGAGATGGGCATGCACACACTTTTCTCCCAGTTAATGGAATAACCAGAGAAAGTACCAAACTGCCTGATTAAATCTAGGAGGCATGGGACGGAGGAGGCAGGATCAGCAAGATACAGGACCACATCATCCGCATATAGCGAAATACGGCTCTCATACTTTCCCAACTTTATTCCTGTGATGTTGGGATGACTCCTGATACTGATAGCCAGGGGTTCGAGGGCTAAATTGAACAGTAAGGGACTAATACAACATCCTTGTCGGGTGCCGCGATGGAGTGGGAAGGAGTCAGATCTATCAGAATTGGTAAGAATGGAAGCTCTGGGATGAGCATACAACATTCCAATAAGAGAACGAAACCTGTCACCGAAACCAAAGCGCTGGAGGACACTGAACATATATTTCCATTCGATCTGGTCGAATGCCTTTTCAGCGTCAAGTGATATGATCGCCGGCTTAGTGTCCTTTCTTTGGTTAGAGTACAATATGTTTAGTAATTTCCGAATATTAGAAAAAGCAAGCCTGCCAGGAATGAATCCCGTTTGGTCGGAGTGGACGAGAGATCCGACATGCTGAGCCAACCTAGTGGCCAACACCTTGGCAACTGTCTTTTGGTCAAAATTTAACAAACTTATAGGCCGGAACCCTGCTGGATCAGTCCCATCCCTACCTTTCTTGAGTAAAAGGCACACATTTGCTTCGTAAAGGGAGTCAGGGAAGACATTATTAGTGATAGAATGTTGAATCATTCTAAGAAGTAGAGGGGCCAAAATGTCACTGTAAGCTTTATAAAACTCCGCCCCATACCCATCCGGGCCAGCGGCCTTCCCGCTAGGGAAAGACTTTATTGCACTTGTTATTTCCTGCAGGCTGAAATCAGCATCTAGCTCATCCCTTGCCTTATCACTAAGCACTGGCATATCAATATTGTCCAGGAAGCTCTCAACCTCAGAGTCTGGGGCATGGCATCTAGAGGTATAAAGGCCAGTATAAAATTCTTTAAAACGGTCATTTATGTCTTTAGGGTTAGTCAGCAAGCTGCCCGATATAGATTTGATATTATGAATTGCCTGGCTGGCCTGTACACCCCTCAGCTGCCTAGCCAACAGTATGTCTGGTTTATCACTTAGTTCAAAGTGCTTCTGTCTGAGTTTAAGGAGGAGGGTACTAACCTGCTTGCCCAGAATAGAATTGTATTCATACTTCAATTTTAAAATGTTATTTATTGTGATAGTCTGTAAACCTGCTCCAGCGAGGGGAGCCGTGCCTCAATCTCAGCCAGGCGCTTACGTCTTTCTCTCTTTCCAAAGGCTTCATAAGATATAATGTGCCCTCTCAATACCACCTTAAGAGACTCCCATAGTGTAGCGTCGGAGACATCACCGGTATCATTAGTCTCCATAAACTCAATGAGTCGAGATCTCATTTGATCCCGAAATGCTTTCTCCGAGAGCAAAGAGGGGTTGAAGCGCCAACTGTATCGCGTCTGTGGCAGTGCCAGCTTTACCAACATAGTGATTGGCGCATGATCTGAAATAAGGATGCTATGATATTTAGTTTGCAGCACACTAGATATAAATTTAGCATCGACAAGAAAATAATCTATTCTTGTATACGATTTGTGGACGTGGGAAAAGAAAGAATAATCCCTGTCTGTAGGGTGCTGCAATCTCCATATG
>NC_140180.1:57478156-57570656 GCF_963971535.1 Notolepis coatsorum
TATGTGTGTGTGTGTGTGTGTGTGTGTAAGTATGCCTAAAGAACACAGGCAACACTAATATGCATAAAATATACATGTAGTTAGTTCCATATCAGTGCTAGATGAGTGCTATATGTCACATAACATATTAAACACTGTTGAAAAAAGACAGCGAGATGGAGAGAGAGCAGTGTACTGTACTGTAGATGTAATTTCCCTCGTAGCGTGTGTGTGTGTGTGTGTGTGTGTGTGTTTGTGTGTGTGTGTGTGTGTGTGTGTGTGTGTGTGTGTGTGTGTGTGTGTGTGTGTGTGTGTGTGTGTGTGTGTGTGTGTGTGTGTGTGTGTGTGTGTGTGTGTGTGTGTGCTGTGGCATGTTTGACCTCCTCAATATGCTGCAGGATTTAGCATTGTGGGTGACCTTGAGTTATTTTTGTTTTGTTTAGAAATTCTACACTGTCTACAATACCGTGCGTCTGTGTGTGTGTGTGTGTGTGTGTGTGTGTGTGTGTGTGTGTGTGTGTGTGTGTGTGTGTGTGTGTGTGTGTGTGTGTGTGTGTGTGTGTGTGTGTGTGTGTGTGTGTGTGCGTGTGTGTGCGTGTGTGTACAAATGCGTGTGTGTGTGTCTGTGTTTGTGCATGCACTTCATCCACAGTTTAATGTCAGGGAACATTAACTGTCTCATTTTCTCCCTTATTCTATTTCTACAGTCAATACCTGGAGCTTGCTTGATGGGGCTCGGGTCTATTGAAGTTGGCAATGTTGTTTGTGGGCCGTTATGGGCCGTTATGGGCCGTTATGTAATACATCCATACTGTGTAGTTCTATATTATTCATAGACATATTAAGACCCTCTTTTAGCAGGCTAAGAGCATTTTAAATAAATGTAGGCTACTACCTTTCTCAACTGTCATTCTCTTCCACCCCAGCTTTTGGAGCACAGTGGGCACACCTCGCAAACTCACTCAGATCTCGCTGAATTAAAGGCTTTATGTGTCCACTCCTGCACAAATCTAAATCCACAACCTATACGTTTTCATGTAATGATCAGCTGGGAAAGGACATTTTTGTGTAAAATTGTCATCAAAATAATTCTGTAAATCCTCTGGGAGGACTAAAGTTAAGCGCCCATGCCGGTTAATATACACATCCACTGCAGAGTTGGTGAATGTGCATATTTCCAGGGAAATGTATATAATCACCTGATGAGGATCCTTTGATCGAAATGTTGATCGCAATAAATGCAGCGGGAGCAAGTTTAACAGTGTGTGGATTCTAGGGCTGACCCCGATTAGTCGAATAGTCAACTAATCGATCGAAAGGAGACGTAGTCGACTGCCAACCTCTTAGTCGAATGCAAAAAATTAAAAATTAAAAATTATAATATTATTAGCATTTTTTTGTATCATTCTTTCCAAAAGCAAAGAGGCCTATAAGTGTGGTTAACGCTAATGGCGTGCATACCAGAGGCTAACTGCCTAAGAAAACAGGCACAGAGGCACTGAAAGAGGATTTCACCCATCTAATGAACACACTAGACTAGACAAATATCAAGATGTATCCATCAGTGGACCTGTAATGTTCCCCACGGTGCTGCGCCACCTAATGGACTTATTCAGGTGGTGCAGCTCATGTCCTTATTTATTAATTTGTTCCATGTGATTCTCACCAATCTGTTGTGTGTTCATCTGTTGTCTGTGCTGTGCCCCATTGTCTAATTTAGTTGTGTCTCCCTTGTGTTGTATCTATGTCCTGTTTGGTCTTGTCATGTTTCTGTATATTAACCCTGTTATGTTTTCTGTTTAGTCATTACCTCAGCTGTGTCTAATTTACTAATCACCCTCATGTCTCTAATTAGTCTGTGTATTTAAGTGTTGTCTGCCCAGCAGTCTTTGCTGGGTCATTACTTCTGTTTGCTGTTTCACTGTCGTGAGTACTCTGTAGTGTTGTGATTATCTCGTTTTTGAGACTACGGCCTCTCTTTTCTTTTCCTTTGTTCAAAGTGTTTCTTTTCGTTTTATGCTCCGTAAGTGCACGTTATTGTGAAAGAGCAACCAGCGCATTCCGCCTCCTGTCTATCCTCATCTCGTGTCTATGCTGCAATTGGGTTCTACACACCACCATGCCATCTAAACGTTCTAATCATAACAGGACCAATTGCATGCTTTCGCAGAGAGCCTTCAGACAAGAAGCCTTCAGTCAACTCCTTCAGACATTAAGCACCCCCACAGCCCAAATGGAATGATAAAAAATGTCTGCCAATAAAAGTCGACTATTCAAATCCATAACCATAACATACTGTATAAATACACACTGTGTGGTCTATAATGATTTATCATCCGAGACCCTCCCAGTGCAATGCGGTGTCCCACAAGGGTCTGTTCTGGGCCCTCTACTATTTTCTATTTATATGCTACCCCTCGGCAATATCATATGCAAATTTGGCATTAACTTACATTTTTACACTGATGACACCCAATTATACATACCTATTTAACTCTTTGAATGCCACGCTATTTTCCCATCTTTACTCAACCAGCGTTATTGACCATGTTTGCGATGTTTGCGGACCCATCGTGTGTTCTGTATTATAGCTATGGAGACAATAGTATAGCTCATTTGACAGGCACTGTTTATAGTCCAACATTGACAAACCAGTTAATTTCTACACACTTTGCGCTATTCCACGCTAAACATCGCCCCGTTTAGAAATAATCCAGTCTCGTTTTATAGATAGTGAGATATGACGTGTTATATGCATATCGCAAATCGTTCGGGTTGCTCGCCTGAAACCTATATTATTTCCAAATCAAAGGTATATACCATATATAGGTGTTTCTTCTCAAAATCATCAAGGTGGGGGGGGGGGGTCGTTTTCCTGTCTTGTAACCCTGGCCTGCGATCGTTACCAAAAGCATGTTTTAGGTTCGGTAAAATATACGATGCTGTGATCAGTACAAAAGCATGTTTTAGGTTCAGTAAAATAGACCTAAAATAGACCTTACCTTAGTCAGAAGGTACTCCAAAATGAATAATCCCAGTAGGTCCATCGTGATCGCAATTACTTGTGTGCATTGGGCATGGTTATAATACGGGAAACAATAGGTTTCAGGCGAGCAAATCTCCGACAGATGGCTGTGTTCTGATTCACTTTGAGGGGGAGGGGATTCCTGCAGCCAGAGAGAGACACCTTAGAGACCCAGTTCAAAAGGTAGGCAATAGTGCCACCTGTTGGGATTCGATCGTCATTGCAATTTTAACGTAGGCAGCGGTGCCAGGGAGACACAGGCAGGTCCGAATGAGTGTTTAGAATGGGGAAATAAAAAAAATTAAAAAGGATCTAAACCCGAGAAATCTTGGGGTTGGCACTCAACGGTTCGATTTGAAACCCGAGAAATCTCGGGTATGGCGCAGAAAGAGTTAAGCCAAACGATTCCTCTCAATTACAAAATCGCGAGGCCTGCTTTCCATTAATTAAAAAGTGGATGTCGCCAAACGTTCTACTCCTTAACGCAGATAAAACTGAGATGTTAGTCGTTGGCCCCCCAAACCACAGAGGCCTGTTTGAGGACACAGTCAGTGATAACGGTGTCATTCTGTGTTCAGGAATCCACTTGAGTAAATTAATTGCCTACTGACCCCACCCCCCACTGGTGTATACTTTCAGTTTCACTTCTAGAGTAGATTTAACTTCACGTGAGGCAGAGAAAGAAGACTCTAGATAAGAGATGCCATGTTACACAACAATGGCAGAGGATTTATCAATATTTTGGATGTTGTGGAATATATCGCCAAGACCTCTTAACCTGTGTATAAACTACACCCCCTCCCTTCCAAACCTCCTCCCCTCCCCCCCCCCCCCCCCCCATTGTGCACGCCTGGTTGCGTCTATTATGGAGAGAGAGGCGGGGGGTCTCATCTCCATGTACAGTAGCCAAACCTAAGAAGACACACAACAACAGGCAGACAGCTCAGTGATTGAAACCTACGTGTTTGTGCGACCATGTCGACCTGAACAATGGGGGATAATAATAAGAACGAGCCGCCTCGGGGGCCTGGAGGATACCGCAGGCGGAAGACGGCCGCTGCTGCTGGAGCTGGACCGAGTCATGTGAGACAAGCCGGCGGCAGCAAGGCGCACGGAGCCGGGGAGAAACCACCGCCTCGCCCTGCTGGTGCTTCACAGCGCGTCTCAGGCGAGAGCGTAAAGGGGGGCGTAATAGCATAGGTCAGTGGCCAATCAGAGCGCAAAACGGGAACCCGGAAACACGAATGCGTTTGTAAAAGCATACACGCGTCCAGATCAGCAAAAGTACATTGGCGTTTTTTTATTTATTTTTTTATCAGCAGTGCGGAAAGTAGCCGCACGTTGGTGTATGTGTATGTGTGTGTGTGATTTCCATTGGTTAACATTATTAGGTGAACAAGAAAACGATGAACATTTTCAGCCTATTGTGTTACAAACATATCATTCATTCATGGTTTTGTTTCAGGGACACCTGTAGTAAGGAGGAGGGGAGAAACAGCCCAGTGCGCGGTTGTTAATTTGTTCTGTCGGCTTGTCATCACAAGCTTCAATGTTTTATTCATCATCTAAATGTGGCAATACAAGCTTGATATTCAACGTTAAAGTAATGCCTTTCTGTGTTAAGACTGTTAGTAAGCCAGTGTAAAGTAAAGTAAAGATATTGAGCATACATTTGTAAAATGTGCAACTTTAGTTTCACCTAGTGGTATGAGACGTATTCGTGTACCGATCTGGATGTACCGAACCGTGACGTCCGTACCGTGAAGTCGCGGGACGAATACACGTACCATTACACCCCTAATACAATCATACGCTTGCATTAGTTCTTAGTTCTATCTATTACTTAATTTCACAATTCTCTTATTTACTTTGATACTATTGTAACCATGTATGCATATATATGCTTACTACATGTATTTATTGCTCCAACTCCATCCACTACAAACATGGGAACTCTCTAACCCCTGTCCCCATCTCCCCATCTCTCTGTAGCGTTGGCCAAGGTGGTGGATGTCTCGGGGTAATGGCCAAGATTGCAGTGACTGTTCTACCCCCACATTGGTTATGTGCACCACTGCGATCATGGATCAGCTTCATACAGCCTTCTGTCTGACCTGCAGTGCCGAACCATACCTGCTCTGCCTTGACCTATTCTGAATGGTTTCTCCTGCCCCCCGGGGCATATGGCCCTGAGCCATCGTCTCGTATCCCATCCTGTATACATACGCTTGCAGTTGTTCTTAGTTCTATTTATTACTTGATTTCGCGATTCTCTTATATACTCTGATTCTATTCACATATATGCTTACTACATGTATCTATTCTATTCACATATATGCTTACTACATGTATCTATTGCTATGTCCGGCCATCACACACACGCAAACTGTCTAATGCCTGTCCCTGTCTCCCTGTCTCCCTGTGAGTCACCATGTCTCGTGATGACCGGAGTGGTGGATGTCCCATGGTGATGGCCAGGACGTCCTCTCTACGTCACCCCCATATCTCAAATGGATCCGTCATCAGCTCTATTCTATTTTCAATCTTTCAAAATGTTGTTCTGTTCCGTTAGAGGCTCTGCTTGGCATCACACTGCACTCGCTCGCGCACGTGCACGCGCACTGAATAAATTCCACAATGTACCTTTAATACCAGTATTAGTCTGACCACACCCCTCATCAGCTTACCTTCATAAGCAGGTGTGTGGTCACCTGCTCTCCTCCTTCTCGCTTTCACCACAAGAGTGTGCCTCGGTAGTACCCCACTTGACGTGTTGTTAGGGGAAAGTTAGTTAGTTTACAAGGAGTGATACGTTGACATCATATCTTTATTTTCTCTCTCACTATTTTCGAGAAAATACGGCGATATTGTCTTCGTACTGGAGTGTCTAGAAGATGATGATCATTCTAAAAACCCTCCACCGGTTTTCGTATTGGGAGCACGCCGCTGCATGCTTCTCAACTGCAGTTCCTTGCTGTGTTTGTTGGGGTGAAACCTGTCAGGCCACAGCTGAACTGTCGGACATGCCGCTGTTGTGAGGAGCGGTGCGTTCCAGGTTGGGTGAGTAGTGTTTGCTGGCAGGCTCCACTTGTCTGTTAGTGCTATGGGGGCTACTTGACAATGTTTATGGAAACCGGCCCCAGGCTAGGGTCCTTTGTTCAGCCACCTAGGCGACAGAAGACCTTGGTCTGAAGACCATTATAGTTTTAACTAGTGGGCCGCGACCATTGACACTGGTGATCCCTGTGTGTTTTGGACGAGTGGATTCTCTCTGTCACCGTGTTAAGGCCCCATCTTTCATATCCAAATGAGAGTATTCCTTCACGAGGGGATATGTGCATGAATGTGCGATAGCGGCAGATTCATGTTCAAAGTCAGCTACACAGGCCAGTTGGTATTGTGCTGATTCCGTCGGGTGTGGTAAAATCACCGTTGTGAAGCGGTGTTGACATCTTGTTTTCTCTTTTCTCTTAAAAAGTGAGGAGAGGTTCAGAACGGCGGCCTGTCTGGGTGAGTGTTATGTCATTGTTTACATGTTCATAGCTTGCGGTTAGCCAGTCAGCTGTTAACTGCTGCGTTTGCCTGCTGGATCGCTGCATGGCCTGCTTAGGTTGGGCCTACTATTAGCCAGTCAGCTGTTAGCTGCGGGGCTAGCATGTCGTGGTCGCTAGGTAACGTTAGCTTGCTGCTATAGGCCATGGCCTGGCGCGGGGTAGCTTAGCTTCTCGCGCGCCGCCGTGAGCTCGCTTCTGATCGCGTGCGTCGTTAGCTCGGCGTCTCGCGAGCAGAAGCAGTAGCACCCGAACGGTTGGAGCGGCCGTTAGCTTGATGCTATTCTGTTGAACGTGCTTTGATTTTAACATGTTTTGCACTCTTGACCACGACGTCATCCTTGACAGGGGATGTTTCGTCGACCCTGCCCTGAGCCAGGACGGCAAGGTTGCATCAACAGGGGACTGTAGTGCGGGTTGGGGCGGTGACGCTGCCCAGTTCGGACAACACAGGAGCGGCTGTGTTCCTACGGTGTCTGTGACTGCACTTCGCTGATCTGCGTTCCGGGTAGGAACGGGGTTGACCAGACCTCATAACACGTCTTCTGGTTTTACTTTGCTAAATGTATTGTGAATAACGGTGTTTTTCCCAAAACGTGTGTTGCTGCAATGCATTTAGGATACGTTGCGGGTTATGTGTGAGCTGTTTTTGTCACTGGCAGTTAGCTTCTCCGTGCAAATCGGGATGTAATGATCTGGTTGTTGTGTGAGAAACATCATGGTGTTTATATGTACCGTGTACTCACAACTAAGGTAACTAACCTATGAAGCTATGCTTGGTGACAAGTGAGTAAAAGAATGTTCTTTCTCAGACTGTGATGACAATGAACAGTGTGTTCACATATTAACAGGTTTCCTGTTTTAACTGGCCGTATTGAGGGTAAAATAGGAGGATTGTGTTTTCCCCCCCGGTTCCCTGGGGACTTTTTCATCCTCCTATCAGACATGTTTGTGCACTATTTGTGTCTTTTGTGTGGTAGGGATGCGATGTAACTCTTAGCTTGATTGCTGAGGTTGTGCTAAATCTGCTGGAGAGACTTATTTTCCTAAAAAAGAAAATGGTTTGGTTGCTGTCATGTGTGCTTAGCAAGGCCTGTGGCCGATACTAATCGAGAATGATGTATTCTCTCATTGTGAAAAAAACGGCGTTCCTCTGTTGAGTGTTTTTGCCATTTTTTGTAGGTGATGATGGGTTGTGTGTGTCATGTGACCTACAACTGGGTTGGACTGGCCACAGAAGCACATGTGTATGTTGGACCGGGGCTCTTAGAGCCCTCTCTATTCTGTGTTTTTCCTTAGTAAAAATCAGATAGCAGGTTAGCTCATGCGCTGTGTGGAGCTGTAAAACGCTTCATAGAGTTGACTATGACTGTGTCATATTCTCTTTTTGTCATTACATCGTATCATGGGTGTGGGGTCGTAAAGGGGTGAACTGGTAACCTTTCCTCTCCCCATTGTTTCTGTAGGTCAGGGGTTAACCCCCTGTCCTTCAAGGTTCCCGTCACGTGGCGGTTCGGCACGTTACGGTGGGGGGGGGGGGGGGAGGGGGGGAGGGAGTTCCTGGTCCCACGGCCTGGTATATTGGGCGTGTGCACCGCAGGAATTCCCCCGCCATAGAGTACGTCACCGTGCGCGTCTCTGTTGGTAGGACTTCCGTGTGCTGTTCAGGTCCATGTGATGGATCTGTTTTCAGGGGGGGTGGTCAGGGCTCCTCCTCACCAAGCGCCTATTCGGGCCTTCTGTGAGTTCGGACTCCTTCTTCCATGTGAGGGAGCCTCCATCAGAGTACAGAGCCTTCCTCCTCAGATTGTCAAAGTGAGTGGACCCTCTAGAAGGGTCCTTTTCTATTGTATGTGTATTCGATTCAATTCGTTTATTGAGTGTGTATGGGTTCAGTGCCTCTTCCCCGGAGAGCCCTAAAACCAGTTTTTTACATGGCTCAAGGTGCAATATATTCTTTTCAATCTGTACAGCTCGCGTGGGAAGTCTCTCTGGGGATCCCCGTCTCCTTCCTATGGGAGGGTGGTGGGATGTAAAAATGTGAAATTTTTTTACCCCGGCTGTGTAGACTGGGATACATACTGTTGATGCTTCCTTCTTTTCTATTCCAGAAGTGTTGGAGTTAGGGAGTGTCACACCCCTCTTGTCGTTCCCCTGGGCGCCTTGGGGATTCAATGACAGGTCTAAATAGCCTGTTCATTGATGGGGGTGTGTCCCGACGCACGTATAGTGCTAGCTCGCTGTAAACAGGCGATTGACTGGCACGCCTTGGTTGCTTGTGGTTGAAACAGCGTTTTTATAAAGCAACTGAGATGGGGGTTTTTCCTCTTCCGACGACCAAATCCCACGACCTGGGTTGGTTTTTCGACGGATTCTCGTTCATGTCTGGGGGATGATGACGGAATGGATCTGAACATATGTGGAGGGGTCTCACGCCCTTGGGGTGGGCCACCAGGCGCGGTTCGCCCGAACGTCTGGGTGGCGCCTTCTTTTCATGTTAAGATCGACACGCATATCTGCCCTTCTCCTGGAGTAGGCATGTCGGCGTGGTTAGGGCACGGGACTGGTTCTGGTCACGCTGGTCCAGATCAGTTGAACCCGTTGTCCGCCGGGGATGCAGATCTGCTGTTCTGGTACCCTGAGGGACTTGGGCTTTTTTCAGGGGGAAAAATGCCAGGTCGGTCTGGGTGTCACAGGGTTAAGCGCTATGGAGACCCTGGTTGGGTATGTTTTTACTCAGCACTGTCGTAATGGCTTACAGCCATGCCATTCTGTACACGCTCGATCTCGTCGGATCTCGGCCGCTACACAGGTTGGTCCTGGTTAGTACTTGGTTGGGAGACCGCCTGGGAATACCAAGTACGGTGTGCTTAGGGGCTGGTTCTCCATTATTTTTCGCTCCTCTCTCACGCATGGCGAAGAGGGGCCTGTGGGGGTGGTTTTTTGACCTCCTCTGGTGACCCTGTGCTTCCCGTACCGCCAGGCCCGGTCCGAAGTGATGTTTGCGACCCGTAGGCCTGGGTTAACCCTTTTTGAAAACTGAAACACTTGTACTGCGGTATAGCCGGTGTATACCCGCAGGTGTGTTTTGGAGTTTTTTCTTGAGGGGTTATAGGAACAACCACCGCATTGGGTAACACCGAGGTGGTTGATTCCCTGGTGTGTTGGTGCAGTGTCAACTCCCGGGTTCACCGGTTGAGGGTGCCCCTGCACGTTCATGACGTCTGCCAATCGTGTCAGCCTTCTCTGCCTCGACCCCTCTGGGTGGGGGTTTTTAAATGGAGGCTTGGTCATGCAACAACGCCAGCATACGCCCCTTCCGCCGGGGCAGCTGTGTTCAGCTGTCCCCTCTGGCGCCTGTCTCGTCCGCAGTCTCCAGGCTAGGGTTAACAGCCTGTTGCCTGGTTTTTCCCCGGTGCGCTGCCTGCTTCCGTTGGTTAAACCTTTTTTGTGTGCTTACGGCCATGCTGACTGTCTGTTCTGCAGGGTCAGTGTGCCAGGCGGTGTACTATTGGGGGGACGGGGCCCGCTCGGCTTACGGCCATACCGACCTGAACACGCCCGATCTCGTCCGATCTCGGAAGCTAAGCAGGTTCTGGCCTGGTTAGTACTTGGTTGGGATACCGCCTGGGATTACCAGGTGCAGTAACTGGGGGGCCTTTGTCCGAATACGCTGGCGATGTGGGGGGCGGGGCACTACGTGCCCACCTGGTGGGGTCTTGATGCTGGCATCATGGACTTCTCCGGGCCCCCATTCCAGGGAGTCCAGTCCTTTTGGTGGGTCTGGGTCTTCCTTCGCGCTCCGCTGCTACGGCCTTGCCACGGGGTTGGGTTTGCCCTTGACCCCGTGATTCTGGGGGCAGTAACGAGGTTGTTCCTCCGTTCGTTCCCGGGTGGCATGCGGGTTGTGCGTGTGTGTAGTCGTGGGGTCAAGCCACGGTCTGCTCACCCTGTGCGTTGAGTTGCTTGAGTGCCTCTTCGCACGGTCGGGTCCGTCGCCTTCCCGTGAAGCCCCTAATAGGGGGGATACCCTCCATTAGGGGGGGTCGGGGGGGCTCGGCCCTCCCTGTTCTGATGGTTTTGGGGGGCTGTCAGCGGGGTGTATTTGTCAGCCAGCGGCTCCGCTTGGCCTCCCATTGTGCAGTGTGATGCCAAGCAGAGCCTCTAACGGAACAGAACGCTAGGTTATGACTATAACCAAGTTCTGTTAGTTAGAGGTGACGCTTGGCATCAGACGGCCGCTGCAGCCCTTGACCTCACCTTGTGGTGAAAGCTTGGGAAGGAGGAGAGCAGGTGACCACACACCTGCTTATGAAGGTAAGCTGATGAGGGGTGTGGTCAGACTAATACTGGTATTAAAGGTACATTGTGGAATTTATTCAGTGCGCGTGCACGTGCGCGAGCGAGTGCAGTGTGATGCCAAGCGTCACCTCTAACTAACAGAACTTGGTTATAGTCATAACCTAGCGTTATGTACCCCAGTTGCTATTGCATGTATATATTGTGTTTCATTACACGTATATGTACATACTTACCAACTGTTTCGCCTGTTTTATAGCAACACTACTATCACCGACATCTAAGAAGGGAGATCCCCCCTTGAACGGCCCTTCTAAGATTTCTCCCCTCCACATTGCCTGTGGTGCTTTTTTCGTATTGCTAGGTTTTTTGTATTTTATTTTTTTATTATTTTTTAAACAAACATATAAACAAACATGACAACACACGATAAGATATACAAGCATTAATTGTCAGGGCACATCCAATGAGATCACCTTTTAGTTAGTTGTCTTATATAAGATATACCCATAATACCTGTTATCTAAAAAAAAAAACTACACACATATGCTCAGCTCGAACCCCCCCCTCCCGGACCCCACCTTGAGAAGTACCTCCACTATCCCTCGCACCTAACCAGACACTACCATTATAAGCTAGCTTTTATTCTCTCCACCACTTCTAACCACATTGACATTTTGTATTGCTAGGTTTTTTGTGAGCTTTTCCAATCCTTTGCGTGGGGTATGTCTGGGAGTGTTGCATTTATTTATTTTACATTTTATTTAGGATTTCATGATGTTTTCTGTTTTGTTCTTGATTTATTGTGATGTTTCTTCTTGAAGACGTGTCCGGCCCATGGGGACATTAACACATTAATTGCCAAAAACGAGTTAACTCGTTATTGCCCGCCAATCGAATATCGCCAAAAACTAGTTAACTCGTTTTTATTATCGTTGTTTATTTTATTCGCTATATCTATTCATAATTCATGGCTGCAGCCTCTGCAGACCCTGGTGAATGTGTCTGAGCTGGCAGACGGTCAACACCGCCCTCTACTGTCTTGTGGAGCTATTGCACTCCATTGGAAAGGTCTGCTGTGTTTTCTGAGCCGATCTGAGCCGTAGGGGCGGGGTTTAAATAATCAGGCGAGGCAGGCCTTTACAATGATGGCATGGAACACTAACCCTGCCCGCCCGTTCATGTGTAATGCTCGGTAATGTCGGGGACAGGATCGCTGTGGATAACTGGAATGGCGATCAGATAATTGGATACTTTTTTTTGCATTACATCAGAGACAAGGTAAGAACACTATATATAAAATCTTGCGTTGATCTGATATTTCTTTCACCCGGGTTCAAAGCTAGCTGTGTGGACTGTGTGTGGCTGTTTACCGTTGGCTGCGGTGGGGGGGGGGGGGGGGGGGGGGCGAGCGCCCCACTGCGAGGGCCATTTCAGCGTTGATTTCAGGATGATTAGATATTCAGCCGAAAAATGACAACGTGATAAGTGACTGGATTACACTAAAATGCCTTTTTCTCATCTTTTCCTGGAATTACTCAGAATCACTCAAACTATACTCATATTCAAAACGGTATAAAACAGAAATGTACGGATGAAAAAACAATCAGTTTTTTGCATGTTGACCAGAAGCAACTCACTGACAGTCGACGGCGTTATTAGATCCATAGCTATAATATAAAATATAGTTTTAGGACTCGCAAGTTTGGCATTCCAAAACTAGATCCATTGAATAAAGACCTGGCACCCCCTGCTGATGGCGGGCATTGTGTTAACGTGTGTTGTCGGGCCTTACAAATACATTTGATTTAGATTTTTTTATATATATCTTCTCTCTCTCTGTAAGACTGTATTCTTCAAAGATCCAACCCCCCCCCTCTCTCTCCATCCCTTCCTCATTTCCTCAAAATGTCTCTTTTCTCTTCATCCTCAGCATCCGCTCCCATCATCATTTGTCTCCCTGCTCGAGCACACAAACTCAGTTGCAATTAGTTGTTTTGGAGGGAAAACAACTGGCCTACATTTCTAATTGACTTGGGGAAGACTTGCGCAGAGGCGTGCAGAGCGGCAGGCAGGAGGGAGGCAGGGTAGCAGACAGCGCAGACCTGACCTGAATCCCAAAACACCACACTAATTTAGGAAAATATTGACTTGATGCTAGTTTTGGCTCTATAATCATGTCAAGATAATATGATGAAAAGGACAAAGAGTGTTTTTTCAACCTGTAGGTGTGAGTTAAAATATGTATATGTCACAGATAATTGTGGTGATGGTGATGGTGATGGTTCCAAAACTGCTTTTTTGACTTCATTATTCATGACTCATTACTTCAATTTGATTTTCCCTTTGTCAGGAAAGGCATTATATGCATGAGAGACTTTCATAAATGAACAGCCTATTATGTTCAGCAGGCAAGTCTACCTCTCACAACTCATACTATACAGTAGGTGTTTTGAGAGGAGTGTGTCTCTGCAGATCTACAAACATGGGTTACCTACAATTAAGCCATTACAAAAATGGCTATCTACTGTATATGCATTATTTTTCTTTAGGAGTTTTAGAAGACCTACATGTTGCCTGTTATCTAACTATAAAGGAAGGAATGTCTGCATGTCTTTCTGTGGTGCACAAAAACATGGTCACCAAATGTGGTACAGGACTTTTGATATTCCAGATAGTTTCACTATCGCTTTTTAGGTCTTCAGAGATTCTGTATAGATGCCATGGGAGGTTTCCCAGAGTACTTTCCTTCTAAGGTCTTTCCTCTCCTCAATGTAGCGCTCGCATATTCAAAAAAAAAAAACCATCACCATCACCATCACCACAATTATCTGTGACATATACATATTTTAACTCACACCTACAGGTTGAAAAAACACTCTTTGTCCTTTTCATCATATTATCTTGACATGATTATAGAGCCAAAACTAGCATCAAGTCAATATTTTCCTAAATTAGTGTGGTGTTTTGGGATTCAGGTCAGGTCTGCGCTGTCTGCTACCCTGCCTCCCTCCTGCCTGCCGCTCTGCACGCCTCTGCGCAAGTCTTCCCCAAGTCAATTAGAAATGTAGGCCAGTTGTTTTCCCTCCAAAACAACTAATTGCAACTGAGTTTGTGTGCTCGAGCAGGGAGACAAATGATGATGGGAGCGGATGCTGAGGATGAAGAGAAAAGAGACATTTTGAGGAAATGAGGAAGGGATGGAGAGAGAGGGGGGGGGGTTGGATCTTTGAAGAATACAGTCTTACAGAGAGAGAGAAGATATATATAAAAAAATCTAAATCAAATGTATTTGTAAGGCCCGACAACACACGTTAACACAATGCCCGCCATCAGCAGGGGGTGCCAGGTCTTTATTCAATGGATCTAGTTTTGGAATGCCAAACTTGCGAGTCCTAAAACTATATTTTATATTATAGCTATGGATCTAATAACGCCGTCGACTGTCAGTGAGTTGCTTCTGGTCAACATGCAAAAAACTGATTGTTTTTTCATCCGTACATTTCTGTTTTATACCGTTTTGAATATGAGTATAGTTTGAGTGATTCTGAGTAATTCCAGGAAAAGATGAGAAAAAGGCATTTTAGTGTAATCCAGTCACTTATCACGTTGAAATTTTTCGGCTGAATATCTAATCATCCTGAAATCAACGCTGAAATGGCCCTCGCAGTGGGGCGCTCGCCCCCCCCCCCCCACCGCAGCCAACGGTAAACAGCCACACACAGTCCACACAGCTAGCTTTGATCGCGGGTGAAAGAAATATCAGATCAACGCAAGATTTTATATATAGTGTTCTTACCTTGTCTCTGATGTAATGCAAAAAAAAGTATCCAATTATCTGATCGCCATTCCAGTTATCCACAGCGATCCTGTCCCCGACATTACCGAGCATTACACATGAACGGGCGGGCAGGGTTAGTGTTCCATGCCATCATTGTAAAGGCCTGCCTCGCCTGATTATTTAAACCCCGCCCCTACGGCTCAGATCGGCTCAGAAAACACAGCAGACCTTTCCAATGGAGTGCAATAGCTCCACAAGACAGTAGAGGGCGGTGTTGACCGTCTGCCAGCTCAGACACATTCACCAGGGTCTGCAGAGGCTGCAGCCATGAATTATGAATAGATATAGCGAATAAAATAAACAACGATAATAAAAACGAGTTAACTAGTTTTTGGCGATATTCGATTGGCGGGCAATAACGAGTTAACTCGTTTTTGGCAATTAATGTGTTAATGTCCCCATGGGCCGGACACGTCTTCAAGAAGAAACATCACAATAAATCAAGAACAAAACAGAAAACATCATGAAATCCTAAATAAAATGTAAAATAAATAAATGCAACACTCCCAGACATACCCCACGCAAAGGATTGATGTTATGGGAACCCTACCCTGTATAATAATAACCTAGCCATTTTGAAAATGAAATTTAACACCTGAATATTGGAATGATGATGATCCAAATAAAATGGCTAGGTTATGTTATGGAAGCTGGAGGGAAAACAGCATTGTATTTGAAGTTACTGCACTTTGCCTGTACATTACCTGTATAATTATTTAAGGAAATCGTGCAGCAGAGTGCAGTATCTGCTTTTTTGGGGTTAATTAAAATAATTACGTCATATTTTTGTATGCCTAAAGATTACTTCATTAATACATGTTAAATCTGGGTACTATCATCTATCTACCTATAACACATTTTGGATGGCAAGTCAAAAAACTTTAAAGCCATTTTTCTCAGTTTCACTGTTTGGAAGTTACTGCGGTCTGCCTTGACAGGGCAGTATAATTTAAGATATATCTTAAGCACTCGCAAATCTCGCAGTCCCCCCATTGATTAAAGCGGTGGCGTTCTAGCGCCATCTCGCGGATTAAGCTCCAGTGCTGAATGAGTTAACAACAGATGAAATAAAATGAAATACGAAGGGATTAGAGTTAGACACATACAGTATTTAAATGTCATTCAGTTTCATTCACTGAGAGGGCCATTTCTCGAGTCCAATACACTTTCTGAAAAGCTGCTTAAGCCTTCTCTCTAGTAGGGTTAGGCTTCTCTCTAGTAAGTGCTTATCTACTGTAGATGATTGACACTTTAAATGGCACCTATTTGATCACACAACATCCTATTCTACACGACCTATTACCTCAACCTAACCCTAACCGTAACCACTCCTTAGCCAAACCTAAACGTGACCCTAACCAGGAAAATACCTGGGCCCTCATGCATCAACGTGTTCTACGCACAGATCTGTGCTTACCCTGTGCGTACGATCATTTCTAAGCAAAGAGTGGGATTCATCAATTTGAACTTGAACTTGACTTCGTGCTTACATCTACGCACAGTTCAGACCTGGCGTACCTAGCGCCCAGTGGTAGAATATATTATTACAACAAGGAAATGAGCTTCTGTGCATAATAACACTGGCACGTTCTGTACGAACCGTAGTTCATTATAGTTCATTGTAAAATAGCAACAGTAGTGTAATTATGGTCAAAACCCTATAAATAGCATTTGGAATAATAGATCTTTCTCTCAGAATGAATGCAGCATGGTTTATATAGCGTTATCGGAATATACGGGCCATTACGGGGTGTAGGCTACTGACTGACTGCGCTCCGCGTAGCTTGATTGATTGATTGATTGAAAAGTTTATTAACAGATTGCAGAATGGGTACAGTACAGTATAGCTCAGTACATACAATTGTTGATTGGGGATGCAGACCAACTTTCGTCTTGTTTACATCAGGGTCCCCCATTTTCAATTCATCATAAATCATAAAGCTCAACTCGTTATTATTCTGCGCAGACCGCAGAAACACGGGAACGTTCTGATTATATTTAAAAGGCTTTACGTTAAACGAAACAAGTGGAACTTCGAAGCTGTAAGCAGAATACAAGTCATATGAATATAGTGTTCTTCCCCCTTTTTACTGTATAAGAAAGAATAGAAAACGCATTGCAATGACACTATAGTGGACAGACTATGTATATGATGGGATTCAAGTTCGCGTTTTTGTTGCTCATAGGCATGCTGTCAGAGTATGATATCTTAATCAAACATTCTAGAACATTTGTCGTCACAGATCATGTCCTAATAGAACATAGGCTATGGCATGGATCGTGATATTGTGTGGACTGTTATTATTACTGTACACCGGTACCACCCATTGTGACTACAGCCTTGTGAGTCCCGCACACAAACATGATGGAATTCAAGTTCATGTATTGAAAGGCAGGCTATCATACATGCAGTGAGATTCATTGTTCTTGTATATGCTCTCGTATTATATTGTTTATATAGGCTACCCAATACTGACATCAAAATAGATTGTAGTATGCCTCTAGAAATCATATGCAGCAGGTAGAAAATTGACGGGAGATCCATCGCGATTTGGAATAAAATTGAGGAGAACTTTAATCCCTGGGGTATCAATCAAACAACACGGGAAAAGGCAGTCATATTCCAGCGCGGTCTTTATTAGCCGACAGCGAAATAGATGCATCTAAAAATCATATAGCCAATCGAACACAACTAATAAAGGCATTCATATTACAGCACGGTTATAATGACACACAACCAACGCCAAACAGTGGTCAACGAACGGTCTTTATTAGTATTTTGAGCTGTCCAGGCAGAATTGCAGCAATGGTCTTAGGGAGCCGTTGATATCTGACATCACCGTTTACGAGTCCGCCTTTTATTTATCCCACAATACGCGATAGTGTCTTCTTGGTTCGACAGCAGTGAACAATCTTCGTGAGTTTCTCAGGGTTCCGCTCGGGTCCGTCCATTATTTCACATCCCATGGGGGGTGTTTCCTCATTTTCATGACCATATATGGATAATCATGCACGAGCATTGACGGTAGAACAAAGTGGTATTCATCAACACGGAGGACCATAGAGCCTGCGTACGCACGTGTGATGAATGCCGACTTCCCTGTGCGTGCGCTAGTTCTACATTCCGTGCTTACGTGTGGAAGTAGGTCAAGTTCTACGTCCACGTTGATGCATGAGGGCCCAGGCCTCCCGAGGTATCTGTGATTCCAAAAACGTCAAAATAGGATCTAAATGATAACATGTTGTAATAAACATTGCAGTCTTAGGTGTACAACAGCCTAAGCCTTTATAATCCATAATGGCTGCAATAAACCATGACCTACTTTTCTCTAGGTCAGCGGTTCTCAAACTACAGGTTGCGACCCAAAGTGAGGTTGTGGGTAGGTGACAGTGCATTGGCAGGTAAAAAAAAAAGAAAAAATATATATACAGTATATCATTTTTTTCTTTTTTCCCCCTAATGTTCTGGCAACATATTTTCACTAAATATGCCTCGTTTTATAAATGTGTATTGATAACATAGTGCTGTAATACAATTTTCTAATAAATATGCATGATCAAGTTCAACAACGTGTGCTTTTATTTTGATATTCCTTAATTCCACATTGAAATTACACAATACATTAAGTGTGGTATACAAAGGTTTGTGAACCCCTGCTCTAGGTCAAGGGTCATAGAATTCAGTGTTTTCTTTCATTCACCTTATTCACTTGTATAAAATCACAATTAATCAATTTCTGTAAGAAGATGACAAATTTGATTAGGGAAATGTACTCTATTCCAATCTATACAGTGAGTTGAGACCACTCGTGGTGACCTGGAGGTGGAGGGTGTGTGGGGGATGTGTGACCTGTGTTTATCAAGGAGGTGTACATTTACATTTACATTTTGTCATTTAGCTGACGCTTTTATCCAAAGCGACTTACAAGTTTTGTACAACAAGACAGCAGGAAGGGTACAACTCTATCAGCTGAGTAACAATGTTTTTTTTTAGGTGTATGGGGGAAGAGCTATAAAAGAGTTGTAATTCTGAGATGTGGTCAGAGACTATAGAGGTATAGATAAGTCAGATGTAGACCAGGCACACTCTTTGCACTATGAGAAATGTATTTCAATCAATGACATCTTGGTATTGGTATTTATCTAGGTCTCACCTCGACCATCTCTATGTGGGCAATGAATCTCACACGCATATAAGACGAAAATGTTGAATACTGGGGTTGTCATAGAACAAATGTTCTTAAACTTTAATTCTGGAGGTTATGGTCACACTATGGGATCAACAGCTGGTTGGGTTGTTGGTAGACATTGGGGTCTCTGGTCACATGACCTTCTATAATGAGTGCAGTTGGAGGGGCAAGATGAACACCCTGTATATAACTTACAGCTGAGACAGAACTTAGAGAAGATTGGAGGACAACCAGACCAGACCAGGGGCCAGGACATATTTGGGTGAAACTAACCTCTCTTGTGTACTTTCGGTTTCCAGTTTCGATCACAAAGACGGGCAGAGATGACAGCTGGCACCAAATCCATTCCGAAGAAGAGACAACGGACATGGACCCAGTAGCCTACAGATTATCTTCTCTCCATCAAAATTGTAAGTGTGTCTCTCTGTCGCATACAGGCTGGCTGGCAGTGCGTGGAAGTAAGGCATATAATATTAAAATAAATGTTCTCCAACGAAAGCATCTGCATAACCATTATATCTATTTCTATATTTCCTATTGTTTCTCTATCTACTCCAGTGCGCAGTTTGGGCCATCAGACAGACATGCGCTGCTCATGCATAATGGAGGATAGAGAGAGGCGCTTGTGGAGAGAATTATATGATGGAGGGGCCTTTTGTCTGTGGGGATATATTGGTCCAAATATGAAGGCAACATCAAAATGTATTTATTCTCTCTCCCCTCCCTCTCTCTCTGTGTGTGTGAGTTTTTATACGTAGTTGAAACTTATAAGTTCAGTCTAGTGTTTTTGATTGAAGGTTCTGCTGTGATACGTTTTTTCCTTTGTTGTATGTTTAACTTTTTAGTGTTTACAGAGTTAAATAAATTGGGCGGTTTTGTGATATAAAAGCCTCTGTTCTTCTCCTTCCTTTAACACTTTGAGAGCCCACCAAGTGATAACACGTGTTATCAGCCCGCCCCCTGAATGCCCACCACGACAATTAGCGTGTTATTTTTTTATTAGCGATCTGAATTCATATTTCATCAACGGAGTCTCCCGTTGGTAAACCAGCCCCATCAGGAGCTCAGATGTGAAAAAAACGCCCCCTATCGTCTCCCAGATGGTAATGCACCCTTTTGGAATGGACTCAATGAAAATGGATGAGAAAAGAAAAATCCGGAATCCACATTTTACTTCTCAGGCATGTAACCCGAGCCGATCGGATTCATTGTGGACCATCAGAACAGCGTGGAATATGTGTTTACAGTATGTAGCGTTGGATCAATAAAAGCGATTGATTTTTGGAATGGCGATCAGGAATTGGAATGATCTTTTTGGAGAACATCTGATCTGAGGTAAGGAATCTATTTTACAAGTCTTGGGATAATCAGAGTTGTATTCGCGTTCGCCCTATGTGTGTGTGTGTGTGTGTGTGTGTGTGTGTGTGTGTGTGTGTGTGTGTGTGTGTGTGTGTGTGTGTGTGTGTGTGTTTGGGCATGGCTTTGAGGAAATCAGAGAATCGATTTTTCAGATCGCCTATATAGCGTGCATATGTACACATATACTATCGATAATCTAGCATTTATTTGAAAACTATTCATAAATAGGCCGAAAAATTACAAAGATTTTGTGTATTCTAGAATATTCCAGTACAGGGCATTTATTATGGAATCTTTTTATTTTCCTTGAAAACAAAGGCTTTTCAAAATGCTATAAAACGAAAATGAACCGATAAAGAAACAACCCGCTTCGACAATGTTGACTGGAAAATTAGTCATTGATAAGCGACGGGCAGATTAGACACATCATTTAAAACATAGATTAGGCGTTATTAACGCTAACATTGAAGTGGATGCTGGGCATTCAAGCACTAAATCGTGCGCCCCCTGCTGGCACTGAAAGTGTTAATGGAAACCCTGTGTGGGGATTTAACTCAAAGTTAAACTGTAAGACTGTAAACTGTCTCTCACATCATCACACCATAATAACAAAGCCACAATACTCCTGCAGATCACCTGGAAAGTGTTAGGTGGAAGGGGGGGTGTATAGCTATGGTTCTTGGGTAAAGTAGTTCAGCATGCATCATTAAGGTCGCTTTCACACAGGGGCTGTTTGGTCCGGATTATCGGACCAGAATTCGATAGTCCGGTTTTTCGGGTTTGTGTGAATGCGCGTCAAACTCGGTTCGCGGACCAAGCACACGAACTCTGGTCCGCCTGAAAACGTAGGTCTCGGTTCGGCTTCATCGAACCAAACGCGAACCAAATATAGGAAGTGCTTATTATTACCGGTCCTTACCACTGCTCGCAGCATTCATTCACTGCAAAACAACCACACTGCATCTATCTATCTCTCTATCTCTCTATCTCTCTATCTCTCTATCTCTCTATCTATCTATCTATCTATCTATCTATCTATCTATCTATCTATCTATCTATCTATCTATCTATCTATCTATCTATCTATCTATCTATCTATCTATCTATCTATATATCTGTGCATCTTGGGAAGAAGGAAGAAAATAATAAAACAGCTACTTGTGGGCACTCATAAAAACAACGTGGTACAAGTGGTACAAGTTGTTTAGCGAGAGGATGGTGGTAATGTGCTTCAAAACAATGGATCAATTCTCGAAGTCAACTTCCTGTCTGTTATTGCTACGCAACTGCAGCGTGGGGGGAAACTGCCCCGCCTGGTACATTGTGTACACTATTTAGTGGAGAAACGGATAGTTAAAGCGGCAAATTAAAGACAATCAAGCAGACTTTTCTTCAGTCCTTCACAATGCCAAAGAGCTGCTGTGTTACCCGTTATACTAATGACAAAAACAGAAATCCAAATCGGAAGTTTTATACCATCACAGAGGAAAAAGTGGCTGGTGGCTAACGTTCGGCTAACTCGCTCTGATGTTGTGGTCGTGGTAATCAGGGGGAGTTTCTTTGACTCATATCTCGCCTTAGAATCACCAGAAAGGCTTTCGAAATAGTGAAATGCCATGTTGGCCTCAATATTTTCAAAACAAATCCTATGAAAATGTTATGAAATGAACAAGAATGTGATAAAACATGTAATAAAAACGGAGCTCAATGCATGGATTTGATGGTAGAAATCTGTATGGTCCCCCTATACCAAGATGGCGGCGGTCTCGTGACATCAGAGTGTCTTCGAGAATGCCATGTCAAAACTCGCCTCCGCTGATCTGGAGGGCTCGCAGTCCAGACACACACACACACGCGCCGCGCACACACGAGCTCGCAGCCACACACACATTTCCACTGTCCAATAGCCGAGCGCCCTTTTCGACCGCGTGACATTGTTCAGAAGGTTCGGTGCGCCTGACAGATTTCTATGTGAACGCAGGCGAACCAAATGAAGAATGCAACAATGTTGCAACTTCACCACCAGAACCGCACCGAGTCCACCAAAACTATATGTGAAAGCGACCTAAGAGAAACAGTTCCAAGCCTTTGCAGGTCTCTGGCTCAAAACAAGCTATTGTGGTATCATCATAGTAAATAAGACATAGATTGAAAAGTATCCACCCGATTTGTACAAGTGATTATATTTTGAAGGTATGAACCTGTACTTTAATATTTTACATATTTCATGTAAAATAAAATTAAACCATACGATGGCTCACCAAGACCATAAACTCTGTGCCTGGTCACAATTCATTCACTCTCTGCCATACAATAATTCTCTTGTCATCATATTTACCAATACTTTTACATTAATAATCATAATCATAACGTAATTTGTTGGCGTTATGTGATAATGGCATATATTATTATTATTGTAAATTTGTCATAAAATATGAAATGATTAAAATTAAATATGATCCAGCAAGCAGTAGTATTCAAAATCAAAAGGGGAAGAAAAGAAAACAAACAGAACAGTCCCTGTCTCCCTCATATAGCAGGAGGCGGGTAGGACTCACGTAAATAAGTATGTTGGGGAGCAGCAGTGCATTGTGGACTCTGACCTGTTGTAGAGGAGGATGTCGGGGGTCCAGATCATGTCGGGAGGGGGGAAGCGCAGGTTCTGAACCCCAGGGTAGTTATCTGGGTTCCAGCTCAGGTACACGTCCGTCCAGTACTGAGGACACAAGAGTTTATTGATTTATCTAATTCATTTAGTAGATGCTCTTCTCTGTGTAACGGTAAAGTTTGAATTCATGCATCCCCGACATTAGAAGTAGCCAGATAAGTAATACAAGGGACATGACAGCCAAGCCAATAGATTAATAAAAAAAATTATATGTACATAAAGAAAGAAAGAAAGAAAGAAAGAAAGAAAGGAAAGAAAGAAAGAAAGAAAGAAAGAAAGAAAGAAAGAAAGAAAGAAAGAAAGAAAGAAAGAAAGAAAGAAAGAAAGAAAGAAAGAAAGAAAGAAAGAAAGAAAGAAAGAAAGAAAGAAAGAAAGAAAGAAAGAAAGAAAGAAAGAAAGAAAGAAAGAAAGAAAGAAAGAAAGAAAGAAAGAAAGAAAGAAAGAAAGAAAGAAAGAAAGAAAGAAAGAAAGAAAGAAAGAAAGAAAGAAAGAAAGAAAGAAAGAAAGAAAGAAAGAAAGAAAGAAAGAAAGAAAGAAAGAAAGAAAGAAAGAAAGAAAGAAAGAAAGAAAGAAAAATAATAATAATAATAATAATAATAATAATAACAATAATAATAATAATAATAATAATAATAATAATAATAATAATAATAATAATAATAATAATAATAATAATAATAATAATAATAATAATAATAATAATAATAATAATAATAATAATAATAATAATAATAATAATAATAATAATAATAATAATAATAATAATAATAATAATAATAATAATAATAATAATAATAATAATAATAATAATAATAATAATAATAATAATAATAATAATAATAATAATAATAATAATAATAATAATAATAATAATAATAATAATAATAATAATAATAATAATAATAATGTGTCATCTGAAATATACCTGTATATTAATAAATACCTGTATACATATAATATGTATAATAATGATAATAACAATAACAACAACAACAACAACAACAACAACAACAACAACAACAACAACAACAACAACAACAACAACAACAATAATAATAATAATAATAATAATAATAATAATAATAATAATAATAATAATAATAATAATAATAATAATAATAATAATAATAATAATAATAATAATAATAATAATAATAATAATAATAATAATAATAATAATAATAATAATAATAATAATAATAATAATAATAATAATAATAATAATAATAATAATAATAATAATAATAATAATAATAATAATAATAATAATAATAATAATAATAATAATAATAATAATAATAATAATAATAATAATAATAATAATAATAATAATAATAATAACAGAATGGAACATTTGCAAAAGCTATTTTCCTTCTGTAAGTCATATACATGAAGAATACTTAAAAGGACAAACTGAAAAAAGAATAAATAATACAAATATGGGGCTTTAAAGGTCAGATTGTGACTCTATATAGCTCTAACTATATCCAAATGAGGCCCCTGTGGCCATAATGTTACTCATTTATTCACTAACTCACATTCTATCCATGATATTATTCAGAAAAGGGACCCAGCATACGTTTCACACAGACATCACTGACAGTGGGTGAACTGGACTTGGTTTGTTCTTAAAGGCCCCTTCTACAAAGTATGGATATGTTCATTGAAGGTGTGTTATGCTAAATGGATCACATGTGTGATCTTAAGGCAAACTTATAGGAACACTTCACCCCCAAAATGATAACTTGTATATCAATCACTCACCCTGTGTTGCCTTGAATTCCTGAAGATTTATTTTCTTGCATGCTTCCGTGTGAACAGAGAATCCGAAAATGGTAGCCATACTTAAGGAATTTAAGATAATGGGGTCCAAATATAACAACAGCAAAACTATATAAAATCAAACACATTATGCAGTATGTGTGTCGTGCACAATGACCCACTGTTGTGGTATTCATGACATTGTACATTTTCTGCCTGTTGCCTACAGTATGCCTGATATAGTAACTTAAATGCATCAAGTATGGCGTATGGCATGGCAAATATGGAGGCATGCAAGAGAAAAAAAGATTCTTGAGAAATTGATATACATATTATATATGATAATATTTGGGGTGAAGTGTTCCCTTAAAGAAAAACTATATTTACAGTACAATAAACCATTTGTGGCTTTCGCTTTAAATTATTGTACATCCCCTCCATTAATGTTTGCCCATCCATGGGAGAAAGGAAGATGGAGAGAGGCACATATAAAGATTTAAACAGAGAGAGATACAGTCAGAGTCAGACTCTAAATTGATATGGCCTCTGTGATATAGAGTCTGACATAGGCTCCTAGAATTATAAGGTCTTCTTATTCTAGATAGGCTTCAGGAAATCAATCAACTTTAGAACATGTATTGTTTGTTTTTTGTGTTTGTGTCTTCAGTCCTTCTGTCTTCATGATATCATTCATTTATTTATTCATTCTTCATTTATTCTTCATTTATTATAGACGTTTAATAACATAAACATTCTAAATGGGCCCCTGCTTGTTTCCTTTTGCAATGCTTGCAAATAAAGTAGCTGACAAAGCTACTTCCCCTAGAAACAGAATAGCAGCGTCATTCTTCTGAAAAGGTAGAGACCTTTGCTAGGGGAACTGCTTTGGCCCCTGTTTATTTCCTTTCAGAAACTGTATTAACATGGCCTCACAAGCCAGAAGAATCTTGATTCTTGCATGATTTCACAGCACTGATTTCACAGCACTGGTTTCAACAAACACTTCCTCCATCTTAGACTCTGTACATTCCCCAGTCAGAAGCTGTGGATGAACAGAGGTCCATCTACTGCTAAAGAAACGCAACACCGCTTTTAGGTCTGGTGATAGTCCTATACTGCACAGCCAGGGCTAACCTGAAAAGGGGGGGCAAGCTAAGGCCACAAGCTAAGGCCATGGTTAGACTAGTGTTTTTGTGGTCGTTTTTGTGGTCGTTTTGAATACGTTTGCTGTCCCTATTAGATAGAAATGCCGTTTTTGATGGAAACGTTGTGGCCCTACTGAAAACGCTAAATTGTGTTTCCGTTTTGGAATAGCGGCAAAAACTCGCCGACAACATGTCGTGTAATCTGCGCGGAGCCGTTGTTGCTCAACGCCCATGCGCAGTAGATACCATCTGCGTGCCCTTCCGGTGACAACAGAGCTGTCCCAAATAGCTGCAGCTATCATGTGTTGTCAAGTTATTGTTATAAGGACCCCTGTCCAAGCTGTCTGCATTCCCTTAACAATTGTTTGTATTGAGCCGTATTGTATTGTACTCATTATGCAATATGTTAAATAAAGTTTACATCCATTCATTCTGCTAGCATTACCGATTGCATGAGCACTGCAGCTGGCTAACGTGAGCTAGCGTTAGCTATCAGACCGTGTTAGCTCAAGCTCCTCTTTCAATCTTAACAAGCATTAAACAAAATGGCCCAGTCATCTATTCACCTTTGTTTAATACACACGGCGTTGTCTCTAATGTTATCTAGCTACTGATAGCTCCCGATATCATCAGTTTGGTGCTGGCTGGTTAACGTGAGCTAGCGTTAGCTTCTAGCCACAATGCTATACTGTTATACTGGCATATTCCATTCACGTTAGCATGTAGCTAACAATGTAGCTAACAACATCGCCAATCCTTTTTGAGACTAAACTATCCGCTCTTGGTGGTCACTTGTGTTGATGTTAGTTTTGTTTCATCAACAAATGAGAGGCAGAACACACAGTGAATGTATCCGTTTTGTTTATTGCACTTTTATTACACTTTGCTGAAAAATAAGTGCTGCATTGGGTAAATAGGCATTTAAAGATGGCGGCGCCTTGTTGACATTTTCTTTGCAGGAAGTGTATTGGCACATTCAAGTTCTGATTGGTTGAAAATTGCCTTCATGTTCGCCACCTACTGCCACCTACTGCTTTGGCAGTGTACTACATCACTGTGCTCAGGTTGCAAAACGTATGTCTCACTCGGCTATCGCTACGTTGCGACCTGGAAAAGCGAAACTCATCTGAAAACGAAACAAAGGTGTAATCGCAGCCTAAGGGTTGAAGAACACTTCAACAACTCAGACCACCAAAGCATGTGGTAGGGCATCCAGGCCATTACGGGTCATAAACCGACCAACAACTCTCCCCCATCCCTGATGCGCTGCATAACTCCGCCTTGACTGGGACAACCAGGAGGCGCCAAACCATGGCTTCTCTCCCTTCTGGCCAACCCCTCACTCTCTCCCCCACCGCTGTGTGCCACACTGAGCAGAACTAATGCACGTAAGGGCGCTGAGCAGCTGACTGAAGTCTTAACCAACATCTTCAATCTGTCACTGGCCCAGGCAGAACCCTTGTGGTTCAAAACCACCTCTATCATGCCAGTGCCAAAATACACCTTACAGCTTAGTACAATGAATGGTAGCGGACATGACCAGTTAGCCTAGGCATTGTCCAACTAACACCTCTCCCGAAGGCTAACCAGTCATGTCCTCTTCCATTCATTGTGCTAAGCTAGGCTAACATGCAGCCAGATAGCTTTCTACTGAACGCACAGAGAGGAAACTGGTATCTATCTTCTTGTCTCTCTGGAGAATACGATAAGCTAATTTCCCAAAATGTTGGCGTGTTCCTTTAAAGTTTGTCAGAAATTGATGCCAGTGTGGTGATTAGACATAATTCACCTACGGAACTCTTGTTAGGAACTTTGGTTCCGCACGGACGTTATACCTGGTGGCTATCCTGTGACCTGCAGTCAGTTAGCTAGCGACACCACAGGTGCAAGTTGTATTCTTAAATGCACAATAAATATTCAAAGCCCTCTTTTGAGACACCACCTCTGACTCCTAATCTTCGGCGCTACACCAGGTTGATTTATAGATTGTCATATAATGGGACTATGCAACAAATTTCCATCAACGCTGAGATGTGTAAGCTTGCCTTGTTATGTGCGACTTCTAAGGATGGATTATTTGCCTCTATAGCAACGATTGCCTATACCCTGCATCAGTCAACTCCAATCAGCATCCAAAGCTGATTGGACTGGCAAACTTTTGGCCAGACCAAGACATCGAATAGGGAGGGAGGTCAGACCAATCGTGTTTTATGAAATCATGCAAAACATGTCTGGCTTGCGAGGCTAGTATTAACAAGCATTGCAACAGAAAATACAAAGGGGGCTATTTAGAATGTTTATGTTGTCACGTTAGAAAAGGTCAGTGTTCCCCCACCCCCCACCATCTCTCTCTCTCTCTCTCTCTCTCTCTCTCTCTCTCTCTCTCTCTCTCTCTCTCCCTCTATCTCTCTCTGTCTGTCTGTCTCTCTGTCTCTCTCTCATTTTGCTTGTGCTCACAGACACCATGCCCGGGGGGGGGGGTTCTTGATGCTTGCTGAGTAAGCCTATGCCAGCGTTGTGCAAACCTACACACGGTCAGCAATGTAACAGACTGAGCGATCTTATTAGACAGTGGGACACATGAAAGTGGAGGGTAATTTCAGAGTAGCTCACATACACAGTATCACAGTATCATGGATAGATAAACTAATGGTCAACCTAATGGGGCAGATTTCCAGTGTAATAATTGTGTTGCTGCTGTCGGTCGTTTATTTACAGTTTATTTACTGCGGCAGTGCACAGCCTTTAGAAGTTGTCTTTTCCTTGACAACAATGCAAAAACTCATCGGTGACCAAACCATCTGTTTCTCAAGAGTTCGGATCGCATCAGTCCCCTGAGAATTTCCTCAACTTCGGCCTTCCTTGAGGGCGCTTGTCGCATTGAAAATAGTTTTTCATTTAGTAAATCTTCTTGGGCAGAGGGCAGAGCTGGATGAGCTCTTGAGACACAAAATGTTGGTATGTTTTATGTCCGATTATTACATCCTCCTCACAACAGAACAATATGATTCAGATTAACAAGCGCAAATTTGCAATAGCTGTGACCTCTTTGTAATAGGCCACTCCCATTGTCACGCCCCCTTTTAGCCAAATGGTATGAACACACCTTCACACACTCACACTCACACACACACGCACGCACGCACGCACGCACGCACGCACGCACGCACGCACGCACGCACGCACGCACGCACGCACACACACACACACACACACACACACACACACACACACACACACACACACACACACACACACACACACACACACACACACACACACACACACACACACACACACACACACACACACACACACACACACACACACACACACACACACACACACACACACACACACACACACACACACACACACACACACACACACACACACACACACACACACACACACACACACACACACACACACACACACACACACACACACACACACACACACACACACACACACACACACACACATCCATTCCCAATTTCAGGCTCCTAGGGCGAAACCTGTGGCTGCTAGAGGGTGGGGAAATGTTTGTGGACCAACTGACCAACCGACTGACCGATGAACTGACAGATGAACTGACAGAGTGACCAACGACAGAGTGACCAGTAGAGCTAAAGAAATTGGCGAAATGCCCCTTAAGAGATTAAGCAATATAAGCAAAACAACACACTGAGGGAAAAATTACTTCCATGCAAAGAGACAGTGGTCAGAAGCTGAGTTGCACTTTGTTGGCGATATGATGATATGAATAATACGATCATGACACAGCTGAAGTGCTTTTTAAAAAGGTCATTATGTGCCCTTCCAGAAGATGTGTGTGTGTGCGTGCGTGTGTGTGTGTGTGTGTGTATGTGTGTGTGTATGTGTGCGTGCGCTGCAGGGTTTAGCACTCTGCGTCACCTTGTATAGGTCACTTCTTGGTACACAAGTCTCTCACCATTCATCAACTCCCCAGGATACACACACACGCACACAGTGTTTTTATTTTTATTTTTTTTATAGTGGGTATACTGTGATGATTCCCTCCCAGCCTCGTACATCGTCATAGAGAGACACCCCCACACTCGCTAACGCATACTACTATACTATATAATATAATATAATATAATATAATATAATAATATAATATAATATAATATAATATAATATAATATAATATAATATAATATAATATAATATAACAGATGCTATACTATAATTGAGAGCATTCTGTAAGGGCCTGGCTCAACAATTTAGACAGCCAATGACATTTACACTCAAAATTTTTTTTCTTCTTGTTCCTACAATTTAATGTTTGAGCTTCACTTTGCAGAATGATGCATGTGTAGAGTTTGACACAGTGCAGAATAATGCATGTGTAGAGTTTGACACTGTGCAGAATGATGCATGTTAGAGCTTGACACTGTGCAGAATAATGCATGTGTAGAGTTTGACACTGTGCAGAATGATGCATGTGTAGAGCTGGGGCGATACCAGTGCATACATTAAAAAAAAATTATATAAATTATAATTTATTTTTTATTCTTTTTTATACAGCTACTGTTTTATATATACTGTTTTTTAGTAATAACTAGAAAGTAATAGTATTTATTCAACAACAGGTGATTGTATAGATTTGTATTAGTATCATTAATCAATGAGTATGGGGCCGCAGCACTGCAGATATACCCTACTCCAATGATCCACACGGACATTATTCGTTGCTGCACTTGCTTCCAGAAGGCTCCGTTGAAGTAGCAGTCGGATCTGTTGTGATTTTTGCACAATAAATATTCAACATTCTCTTTTGAGACTCCGCCTCAGACTCTTATCATTTGGCACTAAAAGCTAAACATTGTCACCGATATGGCTGTCGGCAACATGTCATTAATTGTGTACGCGAGGTGGTTCAGTGACGACGCTAACGTGAGCTAGGTTAGCTAGCATGAGCTACCGGGAGATGGAAAGACTGTAACGTTACTGGTGAAAATGTGATTTACGTTGGAATACTCCTTTGCCAACTTGCTGTACTTTGCTTGCAGGTCTGCAGCCATTATTGCTGGATTATGAATAGCCCCAACTTTAGCCAAGGTAACGTTATGGCTAAACCTTTAACGTTAGTTAACGCTAGCTTTCGGATAGCTGTTCAATGCTAATAACACCACCAAGCGAACCCATCAGAGCTCCCCGTCAACACCGCTCTGTCGGGAGGATGGCATTTAAGAAAGTATCTGCTGTTAAAATGACAAACAGCATTGACACTTTAATTCACGGTCGGTTAAACACACGTTTGTTTTATAATGCTCACAGCAGACCGCAGTGTTGTTGATAAATTACGTGGGGCCAGGGGGATTTAAGTTCCGCAAAAAAAGGTTGACCATACCGTTACAATCGCTCGGTGCACAGCGCGTACTGTACCGGAGGACCACATTGAGGCGGTACAGTACGTATCCGCGTACCGTTACACCCCTACTTGACACTGTGCAGAATAATGCATGTGTATAGTTTGACACTGTGCAGAATGATGCATGTGTATAGTTTGACACTGTGCAGAATAATGCATGTGTAGAGTTGGACACTGTGCAGAATAATGCATGTGTATAGTTTGACACTGTGCAGAATAATGCATGTGTATAGTTTGACACTGTGCAGAATGATGTGTGTGTAGAGCCTGACACTGTGCAGAATAATGCATGTCTATAGTTTGACACTGCAGAATGATGCATGTGTATAGTTTGACACTGTGCAGAATGATGCATGTTAGAGCTTGACACTGTGCAGAATAATGTATGTATATAGTTTGACACTGTACAAAATGATGCATGTGTAGAGTTTGACACTGTGCAGAATGATGCACGTGTAGAGTTTGACACTGTGCAGAATGATGCACGTGTAGAGTTTGACACTGTGCAGAATCAAGTCAAGTCAAGAGTTTATTCATCACATACATACCAGGGCATACAGTGAAATGCAGTTGGTCATGCCCGCTACAATTGTGCAATAAAACAATAGTAATAGTAGTAATAATAATAAGATAACTAGAATAGACATGATAAATAGACATGTTAATAAATCACTTAGAGGCACTGGATCCTATGTACACTCCTATACAATGTGCAGTTTTACTTCTATGTTCCTATGCTATTACTTGCTGTTACTAACTATACTATGCAACAATCACAACAAGTTATTTTCTTAAAGTGTCCTTTTTCCCTTCCTTTAAAGTGTCCTTTTCTTGTATGTTTAAAGTGACATATGGTGCGGTGCGTTTGTGTGTGAGCTAGTGCAGAATGTTGTGTTGTGTGTGTGTGTATGTGTGTTCATGTGTGCTTGTGTGTGGAGAGATCAGTGTTCATTGCTCTGATGGCCTGAGAGAAGAAGCTGAGCCTTAGTCTCTCTGTTCTTGCTGCGTATATACGGAGGCGCTTGCCTGACCGCAGCAGCTTGAACAGGCTGTTGTTGGGGTGGTGAGGGTCTTTCATTATTCTGCAGGCTCTGGATTTGCACCTCCTGTTGTATGGTAGTGTCCTGCAGGGGTGGTAGTGCAATACCCGCAGTACGCTCTGCTGAGCGCACCACTCTCTGTAGGGCTTTTCCAAACCAGGCAGTGATGTTCCCAGTCAGAATGCTCTCTACAGCCCCGGAATAGAAGGAGTGGAGTATCTTCCCTGATACTATGAACTTCCTTAATTGTCTCAGGTGGTAGAGGCGCTGTTTCGCCTTTTTTACCACAGTGTCTATGTGAGTTGTCCATGTCAGGTCCTCTTTGATGTGGACTCCCATGTACTTAAAGCTGCTCACCCTGTCCACGATAGCCCCATTTATCCACAGTGGCTTGTGTGTCCCCTGCTGTGTTCTCCTAAAATCCACGATCAGCTCTTTTGTTTTACCAATGTTCAGGAGTAGGCTGTTATCCCGGCACCACCGTGCCAGTACATCAACCTTGTTAGAGATCAGTCCCACCACCACTGTGTCGTCCGCAAACTTGGAGCTGAACCTGGCCACACAGTCATGTGTGTACAGTGAATACAGCAGGGGGCTGAGAACACAGCACTGTGTTCTCGGTGCTCGGGGTGATTGAGTTGGAGGTGTGTCCACCCACCCTGACCGCCTGGGGCCTGTCGGTCAGAAAGTCCAGGATCCAGGAGTTCAGACCCAGATCAATCAGCTTGTCAACTAGTCTAGTGTGGACTATGGTGTTGAAAGCTGAACTATAGTCAATGAACAGCAATCTCAACTATAGTCAATGAACAGCAATCTCACATATCCCCCTTTCTGACTGTCAAGGTGAGAAAGGGTGTTGTGCAGTACCTGGGAGACCGCATCATCAGTGGACCTGTTTGTCCTGTATGCAAACTGCAATGGGTCCATGTTACTGGGGAGGGAGGCACAGATGTAATCCTTGACCAGCCTCTCAAAGCATGTCATGACCACAGAGGTGAGTGCCACCGGTCTGTAGTCATTTAGGCATCATATCAATGATGTTTGACACTACAATGCTTTTTATCTGCTGAAAGTGGAATGTTTCTCTGCGCTCATTGGAGATCCAATTTTAAGCAGGAGGATTTGTGACATCATGCGCACACACACACACACACACACACACACACACACACACACACACACACACACACACACACACACACACACACACACACACACACACACACACACACACACACACACACACACACACACACACACACACACACACGCATGCAGATATACACATTTGGGGACATTGCACATTCATTCCATATCCCCTAACCCTAACCTTAAACATAACAACTAGATGTCAAATGTAACCCTAACCACTGACCCAAAAATCAGCTTTTTCCTAATTGGGGACAGGCCTTTTGTCCCTAGTTGGACAAGCTATCGAATTGGGGATAATCAACTGGTCTTTAGTCTTTAGAAATGTTTTAGATTTAGGGCGGTTGGGTGGCACAGTGGGCAAGGCGCTCACCACTAACGCTAGTTAGCTTAGCCTAGTACTAGTCTAGTATAGCCACTGTAGCACTTATTATTCAGCAAAGAACGTGCAATAAACAAAACGGATACAATTGAACACCAAAAGCAGAGTTTAGTCTAATCGGCGCTGATTTTGTTAGCTTACATGCTAACGTGAATGGAATATGCCAGTATAATAGTATAGCATTGTGGCAAACGCTAAGCTAACGGCTAACGGCTAACGCTAGTTAGCTTAGCCTGTTCAGCAGCTAACATTATCCCATCGCTCGTGGCAATTATATTGCATGTCATTGATCTACTGGTCGACCACGGCCGACTGGTTGGGCACCACTGGTCTAATAGAAATAAATGCATAGCATGGCAAACAAAATTGCCAGGCCTAATGCGAGCCAGGGAAGTGCCGTGCGTTGTAACGTGGCTTCATGTTTTCATCCACTGAGCTGTGAGGCTCCACATGCTTGTTTTTGGTTGAGGTCTGAACTCTCAAATTGCCCATAAATATCGTTTTTGTGGGTATTGTCCAGTTGTTGCTGTGTGGTTTTATCTGCCCAAAATTCAAGCAAGCATGAAAAGCATTACAGTAACGACGTTGTGTGTGTCACGCCCCCCGCTCCCACTGGCCCGCACCCGAGACCACCTATTTCAAGCGTCCCAGGTTCAGCGGGGGGTAGTACGAATCAGCGCCGCTTCGCACTCAAAAGGGGTGTGTCCGTCTGAGTGAGAACACTCCCCCCCGTCCCCGGGGGCGCTGATTCGACCCCGAATGTTGAGTGAGAAACGCCCCTAACACAATTGGCAGTGTTAGATGGTGGGAAAGCCGGTGGGTGGGGATTGAATGTTGTGGACAGCGACTCCTACAGGTCGGTTGGGTGACGCCTGTACAGCAGAAACAGGTGAAAAGATGCAACAGGCTGCCTCCTCGTGTACCGGAGGGAACACGTGATGCAAGGCTTCTATCCTCACTACAGCCGACCAGTGGGAGGCATAGTCTAGCAACGTTCAAGAAAAAGTGGATTACATTTATTTTTTTTTGATTTTTAGGTTAAGTCAGGAACACATGTCAGACACACATGATGCACACACACACACACACACACACACACACACACACACACACACACACACACACACACACACACACACACACACACACACACACACACACACACACACACACACACACACACACACACACACACACACACACACACACACACACACACACACACACACACACACACACACACACACACACACAGCTTGTACTCACCAACTGCAACCAGGCATTGGTCATCAACACTTGGTTTTTCTCATCCTGCAAAAGAGAGAAGAGAGAACTATTATGACAGCCATACTGCGGTAGAAGATTGTTTCCAATTAAACTGTTCAGGTCTGTGGATGATCTTGAGTGACTGTGTCATGAAAAGAGACTTTACTGATGTGTTTCTCAAATTTAATTTTGAGGCGCTTTGAATGCCACATAAGACGGTGCATTGAGCTCCATGGTATTGGGCTTATGGCAAACATGTCCACACTTTGTAAACCACACCCAAATCACACAAGTGATTGACTTATGCTTAAGGTCCCCAGAGTTTTTTAAGATAAGATAAGACATTCCTTTATTGATCCCCTTGGCTTCTGTGCCTGCAAGACATGGAATGTTTTGCAAAGTACTTTAAACTCAATATTTTCGCATCTATTGTTTAGTTTAGCCAACCTTTTCACCTCAGTCTGTAGTTGTTTTAATGAATTTAAATAGTTGAATTGATAGCCTTTTCTGTTTCTCTATTTTTTTTTGCATTATGTACTGTACCTCTCGGCGTTGTTGCTCTTTTGAGATTAAATAAAGATTGAATGAATGGGAGAACCAAGGTTTTCTACATGTTAGAGGGGATAGACTGCTACAGAGGGAAGAAAACACAAACCAGACACAAGGGCATTGTGAGTCAGACCAGTGCAGTTGTTGTGTGTAGAGCACACACACAGACTAAGCCAACCCTTCTATAAAAGCTGCTTTATATAACCAGCCGTAGTTCTTGTACATGCTGTGGATTCAGGCGAGCCATCACACATGAAGTGCTCCATTTAAAACAGCTAAAACAACGAGCCCTATGAACCTAACAACAACAACAACACATTGAAAAAACAATTAAGAAATGGCCACATAGTTTTTAACTTGCATTCACAAAGTAACATATACCCATATTGTACATTACAAGTTGGTTGTTAAATATTTGTGTGTATATGTGTGTGTATATATATGTGTGTGTGTGTGTGTGTGTGTGTGTGTGTGTGTGTGTGTGTGTGTGTGTGTGTGTGTGTGTGTGTGTGTGTGTGTGTGTGTGTGTGTGTGTGTGTGTGTGTGTGTGTGTGTGTGTGTGTGTGTGTGTGTGTGTAGGTGTGTGTGTGTGTGTGTGTGTGTGTGTGTGTGTGTGTGTGTGTGTGTGTGTGTGTGTGTGTGTGTGTGTGTGTGTGTGTGTGTGTGTGTGTGTGTGTCTGTGTGTTTTGTGAAACTAGTGTTTTTGCTAGCATAATCTTTCCCATGGGAGAGCAGAGTAGTCAGAACTGTAGAAGCCTGCTGGGATGGTTTGAGAGGCAGGCAGAGAAGAGCGAACATGGATTAAAACATGATCAAAGACATCTCTCGTCTTTCTGCACACTGCATCTTTGTGTGTCTGTGTTTGTGTGTCTGTTTGTTTTTGTGTGCGTGTCCTGAGGAACTGGTGAATTGGTGAGACTTGTGGGTAGTATTAACTATATAACTATTAAATATATAAACAGGAGTGTACCAAGTGACCTATACAAAGTCACTCAGAATGCAGCGCACGCACACACACAGACATGCACGTACACATACACGTATATTCACGCTCACACACACATTTAATTTCCTTTATATTCTGGCAATAAATTATTCTAAGGAGAATCTTGTGTTTTTCAGTCATACTTAACTCTGCATGCCTCTCTTAATATTAATTGATTACTATCCATGGGGGTTAAATTACTACCCACTGGTGTCAGCATTAACAGAAGACCATCTACAGTAATTGGCCGATAAGGTGCAAGGAGGAGTACGATGAATGAAGAGATTAAAGCTAGAGTGTAAATGGTAAATGGTGCATTTATATGGGGCTTTTATCCAAAGCGTTTTACAATTTGTCCCTCACATTTTACCCATTCAATCACACATTCACACACCGACAGCGGAGGCAACCATGCAAGGTGCCAAACTGCTCATTGGGAGCAGTTAGGTGTTAAGTGTCTTGCTCAAGGACATTTCGACATGCTGCAGCTGGAATCGAACCGGGAACCTCCTGATTACCAGATGACTGCTCTAGCCTCCTAAGCCACTGTCGCCCACTATCTACACAATACAACCAACATATTCCCATGCTACTGCACCGTTAAAGGCACAAAAAAAACTCCACCTGTTTTCTACCCAGAAAACAACACTGCTTCTTTGAGATTCAGTGGTGGTTGGAGCACTGAATTTTCCACATTACTGCCACTTCCACTAACCGTGTTGCCTGTGTTGTTTTTCCAGTACACACAACACACCCGTGTCGGTGTAGGTAGGAGGAGCTGAGACAGAGGAGCCCTCTTTGGGAGGAGTTACTCCACTTGCTGGCGTACATTTCACATTTCATGAGAGACGCAACAACACTACAGTGGAGCAAGTTGAGGCTATGCTGTACTCTTTCGTGAGCATTTGGTTTTGGATTAACCGTAGCTATTTAGTCAAATGCAAAAAGAGAGTGGAAGCGATTGAGTCGCCACACGACAAAGGGTTAATCCTTTCACCGCGACGATACAGAAGGTTAACCCTTTCACTGCCATGCGACAAAGGGTTAATCCTTTCACAACCACACCACAGAAGGTTAACCCTTTCACTGCCACACAACAAATGGTTAACCATTTCACAACCACACTACAGAAGGTTAACCCTTTCACTACCACACTACAGACGGTTAGTAGTGTGGCAGTGAAAGGGTTAAGGCTCAGGCACACAAGACGACCCAACAAGAGCAATTCAGACTATACAACTGGTCTTGAATCAATTCTGTAAAGGTGTGCACACGAGGCAACGGATGGGTCACACACATGAAGAGGAAGGCTCAGATTATATCTTCATCTAAAAGGAAAAAAAAACAATGTAGACAGGAAAAAGGAACTCAGCGCTCATGTGATCTACATTTTTATTCACACATAAAAATTACTTGGCTGATGTTACCAAAACAAGCCTTTCTTTATGCCTTGACTGGCCCAGACAAAATATTGGCCATCTATGAGCGGGGGGAGGGGGGGGGGGGGGGGGGTGTAGTGGGTTAAAGTCGCAACCCTTGAACATTTTCACACTTTAGGATATTTTTTGAGGACCAATCCAGCCGTATCCTCTTCAAACTGATCCAGATGAACCCCAACTGTTGGGCTGTGGCCATTCCTGAGCTACAAATGGCCATGTTGACATGTAGTTTGAATTCGCCTCTAGGCTAAATGACATTGTAGGTGTCAGTGCTCCAGTTTGGAAATGGCAATGCTTTGACGTGGTCTCCTGTTCCCTGAAGTCTGGATGTCAACACTCATTCAGTCAAAATGACATTGAACTGTATATCATGGGGCCATTCTTTAGAAACACGTTGGGGGACAGCTCCATATTGCCATCATTCTCTCTCAGGGATGGTGACTGCTTTATTTTTTATGTCGAAATTGGGTCTATTAGCAAGTTAACTAGGTCTCTGGGAGGTTTTGTTTGCTCAGCGTAGCAGAAGCCAAGCTGGAAAACTGAGCACTTAAACACATTGAGGAATCTGGCAGCTCTGTTGCTCCCCACGGCATTCTTGTTGAAATTGGTGCACAATCCAGTCTGTTAAGTGCAAGTTAAACAGCTAAAGTGTATTACTACACATTTAAGTAAACATTTAGAATTGTTTCATAAGAGCAGGTCTGCCTCTGGGCCACCTACTTCCACCAAAAAACACACACACACACACACACACACACACACACACACACACACACACACACACACACACACACACACACACACACACACACACACACACACACCAGGGGCGGATTTAGGATTGTAGGAGATCCGGGGCTTAGCCCAGATGGGCCCCCCCCCCCTTTTTTTTTTTTTTTTTTTTTTTAAATTTAAATTTTTTTTTGGCAGGCAAGGGGTGGTTTGGAGGGGCTCAGGCACGACCCCCTCCACGACAGATTTTTTTTGAATTTAATGAACCTGTACGTGCAATTTCCTGCAATATAGAGCCTTCAATCTTGACCAATAAAGCTGCTCTTTTCACTATAAAACTCAGTTAACCATAACGTAGTTATGGTTAGATTTATATATTGGGGGGGGATATATCATATTTTCCATATAATCAAAAAGTGGTGGAGCAAGATTATACCGTTGCCCCCCCAAGTTCAATAGTGGGAGAGCAGAGATGCTCCGAATGCTCTTATGGCCAGGCGTCTATGATTCACTGATACAAAGTAAAATAGTGCAGTGCAATAAAATAGTTAGTAAAATAGAATAAAATAATGCAATAGTGCATTGCAATAAAATAGTTATCATCGTATTTAATCGGGAGGCCGGTAAGGAGTGCATTACAGTAGTCGAGTTGGCTTGAGATAAAGGCATGGATCTGGTTTTCAGCGTCCTTTTGATTTATAAATGGCCGTACTTTAGCTGTTTCTAAGGTGGAAGAATTAAGTTTTTGTCAACTTGTTGATTGTGATTTAAAGCTTAGGTCTGAGTCTACCATAACACCAAGACTTAACTCACTCAAATACAGTTAGCAGCTGGATAGACCACAGATGGAAATTAGCTTCTGCTAAATCTGGTGCAAACATATTTTCATGTAACAATGATTAATTGTAAAAAAAATCATTTTTTTATTTTTTTTTTTTTTTTAAATAGATTCGGGGCTTTTCAGAATACATCCGGGGCTTGAGCCCAGGTAGCCACCCCCTAGCTCCGCCCCTGACACACACACACACACACACACACACACACACACACACAAACACACATACCGTACACTACTCCATCACAGGCTCACACAAATCACACCGTAGGTTAACCACAAACAGTCACACAATCCTTATGACAAATGCACAATAAAAAGGTGGGTAAACTCCTACGACCTCCAGCGGTGTCGCCAATAACAATATACTTTCTTTTCCAGAATTATTATTTTGGTTTCTTTCTTAAAAATACCTTATTTACATGTAACTGTAGCATCAACCGGATAGATATGATATGATCTGTAACATTTAAAGTCTACCCTACCCTGACCCCTTAACACAAACTCACACACTACAGGTTGTATGCTGACAAAAATCACCCCTAAACATCCTCAAGTCACCCACAAACACAAACAAAACTGCAGACTCAGTTGAGCCACTAATATACACAAACACATGTCCAATTGCAGAGATTGTTGAGCTTCTAATATACAATACAGAAACCCCCAATACAATAAGGCTTACGCACAATCCCATTTCCAGGTTCTTTAAAAGGTTGTACTGCTGATCTCAAAGACCTAAATGTAGCTACCCACCTACACCTGGCCCCCGACTCACACTCTACAAATACCTTACCTATACATAACACACACACACACACACACACACACACGGACCACACTCATGCTGGACCTCCAAAAGGCTTTCGACACTGTCAATCACTCCATTCTGATTGACAAGCTAAAAGCAATTGGTTTTCATAGTTCATCAGTGAGCTGGATGCAATCCTACCTGGAGGGGAGAGAACAGACACTGTCCCCCGTCCCCCCCCTCCCAGTGAGCTGTGGTGTTCCACAAGGAAGCATACTAGGTCCGCTACTGTTCCTAATTTATGCAAATGACATGTCGTCAGCTTGTGACTGCAACTTGTTCCTGTTCACGGATGACTCAGCCCTGCTGGTCTCTGACAGGGACAAGTTGCAGGTTGAAAAAGCCCTCAGCTCAGAACTCGGCAGAATCTGCACCTGGCTCGCTGATAACAAACTACCATTACACCTGGGTAAAACAGAGTCCATTCTCTTTGGATCAAATAACAAACTCAGCAAGACCGACAGCTTCTCTGTTACAGTTGGTGACATTATTGTCACAAGGAAAGATGAAATTACCTACCTGGGTTCCATCCTAGAGGCAAATCTTTCCTGTGACAAAATGGCAACCAATGTAATAAATAAAAGTCAACCAACGAACACGATTCTTGTACCGGATCTCCTCTCTGGTAAACAAGAATACCCTGAAGACTCTGGCAGGAGCACTCATTCAAGGGTACTACGACTATGCTTGCAGCACCTCATGGTACCAAAGCACCTCAAAAGCCCTAAAAACAAGACTACAAACATCACAAAACTGGTCAGACTACTGCTTGACCTTACTCCTAAAACCCACCTCACCCCAGCCCATTTTGACAACCTAGAATGGCTTAGAGTAGACGAATTCCACAACCACAACACCAGAGGGAGTTCCACAAATCATGTTCAACCCAGATTCGGCTCAAACAAGGGACTAAACACGTTTCGCAAATATGCCACAACAATGTGGAACGACATACCCACAGCCGTAAAAGAATGTGAATCCCTACCCTCCTTCAAAACCGCTCTACAGGGGGCTGCAATTAGAAACTGGGCCCGGTAAATGTCCAACCCCCCCCCCACGACCCACCCACCCCCCTCCAATGTACAGTTTCTTCCCCTTCCAATGTATATATTTTTCTTTTATGATCTCTTTCTCTTAAACAGTAGTGTATATTGTGTACTGTATATGTCTTGTATGTCATAAATGTCTGGATGTAACAGTACTGTATATCTCTATGTCATGTATGTCATAAATGTCTTGATGAATTGAAAATGCGGGACCCGGATGTAAACAAGACGAAAGTCTTTCTCTGGTCTACATCCTCTTAACAATTGTTTGTATTGCGCCGTACTGTATTGTACCCATTCTGCAATCTGTTAATAAAGTTTTCAATCAATCAATCAAACACATGCACACACACATACACACATGCACACGCGCACGCTTCCTCACCACGTCAATAATCTGTAGCAGTGTGAGGCCCAGCTCCACCAGTATGGGCGCTGAGTCGTTGGCCACGGGCCTCTCCAGCCGGGTGTAATTGGACATCAGCTCCTTGTACAGCCTCCTCTGGTGCTCCCCCTGCAGGGACCCTGGGGAGGTGCAAAAGGAAGAATGTGTTCACAATGTCCGTTCATGTCCTTCTTTCTTTCTATTTACACCTCTGCAAAGTACGAGGGGGCATTGAGCCATTACTGTCCCTTGCATGTGAGATTGTCCGTCATAGTAACGGCACTCAAATCGATTCGATTTGATTGAGATTGATAGCCAGTGGCACTCGACGTGCGCTGTGGAATGTGGATGTATCACCTAGCTCTTCTAGTCAATCCCATCATGTGATTCTTCGCGAGACACACGGTCAGGGGCGTCGTTCTGGTATGGCAAGGTATGGCACTCGCCATACCATGGCAATTTTTTTTTTTTTTTTTTTATAATAATCTTTTTTTATGTTGATTTAGAATTCAAACTATTCGGTACAGCCCTAGCATGTTTTGATATTGTCAATTATCTCACTTTTACTAGGTGACTTTTACTGTGACTAACTGAAATATGCCACCAAAAAAAAGGAAAATGGACATACAGACGTTTTTTAATCAAAGGGCAGCAGAGACAAGTGATACAGGGACACAGGTAAGGTAAGTGCAGTTCAGCATTCAGTAACCCATACTTTTTGTGAATGTGTTTTTGATACTACATTCTGTTGAACACACACCTCAAAACCGTACCTACGGAAAATTGGCTCAATTGCAAGAAAAATAATACAGTTATGATATTACATTCTGCATAATTCGTATGCAAAATATTGTGGTTCCCTGCTTTAGTCTGTTGACACATTTCTATACTAAAAATGCTTGTGTAGTCCTGTGTCATACCTAAATGTCATATAACTTAATTGTATAGAAACAACTCACCAAAAGTGACTATTGCACAACTGATTTGACAAAAAAAAACGACCAAGGGGGGGGAAACCCTCACTACCCCAACCCCCCCCTCCCTCCTCGCCATACCTTGGCTTTTACTGAAACGACGCCACTGCACACGGTACAAAACAACAAGGTGTTTCACAGATTACAGGCATGCGTTTGCATTGTAATTTTACATGCATTGTAAGATAAGATAAGATAAGATAAGATAAGATAAGATAAAGTATTTATTGATCCACTTGGGGAAATTCGGGTGTCATAGCAGCATGGGGGAGGGGGGAGGGGAGATACAGGTATGGCAACTTTAGAGGAATGGTAAATGGTAAATGGACTGCATTTATGTTTTATCCAATGCCGCACATTCACCCATTCACTCACACATTCCAAGGACCACATTTGTGCCTCTCTCCCCAGTGATATGGACCCTATGCAATTTGCATACAGGACAAACAGGTCCACTGACGACGCGGTCTCCCAGGTACTGCACAGCACTCTCTCCCACCTTGACCGTCAGAAGGGGGGCTATGTGAGACTGTTGTTCATTGACTACAGCTCAGCGTTCAACACCATAGTCCCCACCAGACTGGTGGACAAGCTGATCGAGCTAGGTCTGAGCTCCGCCCTGAGCGCCTGGGTACTGGACTTTCTGAGTGAAAGACCCCAGGCGGTCAGGGTGGGGGGTCAGACCTCCAACACCATCACCCTGAGCATCGGGTCCCCCCAGGGCTGTGTTCTAAGCCCCCTGCTGTACTCACTCTACACACACGATTGTGTGGCCAAGTTCAGCTCCAACTCCATAGTGAAGTTCGCAGACGACACGGTGGTGGTGGGGCTGATCTCGGACAACGACGAGAAGGCCTACCGAGAGGAGGTTGAGGTACTGGAACATTGGTGCCAGGACAACAGCCTGCTCCTGAACATTGGTAAAACCAAGGAGCTGATCGTGGATTATAGGAGAGGACAGCAGGAGACACACACACCACTGATGATTAACGGGGCTACCGTGGACAGGGTGAGCAGCTTCAAGTACCTGGGGGTCCACATCTCAGAGGATCTGACATGGTCAACACACATAGACACAGTAGTAAAGAAAGCGAAGCAGCGCCTCTACCACCTGAGACAGTTAAGGAAGTTCAGAGTATCGGGGAAGATACTCCAGTCCTTCTACTCAGGAGCTGTAGAGAGCATCTTGACCGGAAACATCACTGCCTGGTATGGGAACAGCACGGCACAGGACAAGAAGGCCCTACAGAGAGTGGTGCGCTCAGCCGAGCGTACCACGGGTATTGCGCTACCTCCCCTGCAGGCTCTATACAACAAGAGGTGCAAATCCAGAGCCTGCAGGATAATGAAAGACCCCCACCACCCCAATAACAGCCTGTTCCAGCTGCTGAGGTCAGGCAGACGCCTGCGAACCCCAGCTTCTAGGACGGAGAGGCTTAGGCTAAGCTTCTTCCCCCAGGCCATCAGAGCCTTGAACAATGAACATTGAGAGACACAGAAACTGAACTATCCACACACAAGCACACACAAGCACATACACGACACGCACGCTGAGCACGCTCACACACTAGCAGCCACTTTAACACTCATGCCGCACACACGCACACTTATGGCCAGAGGAAAGGCCACTTTAAATTAGTATAACATCAGGAACAGTGTATTGCACTACTAAAGCTACCTAGCATGTCCTATATGCTCTGTAAATACTATGTACAGATACCGAGATGGCACACCATGTACCTGTTTATTGCACTGTTGTTTTTATTGGATTCTATTATATGTTGTACCACTGTATTTTTATTGGATTCTATTATATGTTGTACCACTGTATTGCACATCGTCGCGGGCAAGACCAGCCGCATTTCATTGTATACCTGTATGCCGTGACAATTAAAACTCTTGACTCTTGACTTGACATTCACACACCAATGGCAGAGGAAACCATGTAAGGTGCCAACCTACTCATCAGGAGCTATTACGGTTAAGTGTCTTGCTCAAGGCTCACGCTGCCGGGAGGAGCTGGAGTCGAACTGGGAACCTTCAGGTTACCAGACGGCCGCTCTCCCTCCTGAGCCACTGTCACCCTGAGGAACAGACAGATAAATAAAAGTAACGTTTGTTTTTCTACGGCACATGTTCTGCATAATAGCAGCAGCCAAGAGGCACTTCAAAAACAAAAGCCCTCACGTTGAATCCACATGATACTTGAGGCCGTTCATCGGTTGACTGCAATACAAAGCAATCTTTTGGATCTCCCATTTAGATTGGTTTATACAACGGCATGCAAATTTCTCGATTCTGATTGGCTGAAACAGTCATTTTACACGTCTTTATTGGCAACAATTCCACGCTGCTGGCCCAGGACCCGCCCACAACCGAACCACATCACATCACTCCGCCGGATCACAAGAAGGTGGACAATAATCTTTACAAATGGATATGTTGATAGCGACTAAACGACTAAATATCAAGCGATTCTGTCACAGCGAATGTCTTAGTCGTTTAAACAATGTTGGATGATGTAATTGATTGGTCTTGAATCATTCTGTAACAAAAGAAAAATCGCGGTTTGATTGATTGATTAATTTTCAATTCTTTTTTTCAATTTCTTTTTCCTTTCGACTGTCAGCGCTCGCTCTAGTCTCCACCCACCGCCACACACCCCCCCCCACACACACACACACACACACACACACACACACACACACACACGCACACACACACACACGCACACACACGCACACACACACGCACACACACTGCCTGCAACGCGGGGGATAGTCAGAGAGCTGGGTGCTGCGCTGTTCTAAGTGAGCATGGCCTATTGAGTTGATTGATTGATTGATTGCTAATTTTATTACTGTACGCTTGGTTTCCAACTGGTTAAGTTTAGGCCCTCTACAGTAGGTTTAAAAAAATAAATAAAAGAATAGGGCGAAGAAAACGTTTTTTTCCTATAGGGCAAAGAAAACGTTTTAATTTGTTTTACCTACTTTATATAGAAGCATCTAAGAATGAAGTTCTATGGAAAGTAGGTCTGCATTCCCTTAACAATTGTGTGTATTGAGCCGTACTGTATTGTACCCATTCTGCATCTGGTAATAAAATGTTCAATCAATCATTCCAATAATACACAGTTGGATGTGTTAGTTGGTTGGATGCACTTCAAGCTGCTTCCACATGAGGCAACTTCTCTCAATCATTCCAATAATACACAGTTGGATGTGTTAGTTTGGTTGGATGCACTTCAAGCTGCTTCCACATGGAGGCAACTTGTCTTTTTTGTAGTTGTGGGAACTACTTTTTCTGGCGGATGGTTTTTTCAATACATCTTCGATTAATGTGTGTTTATTGTATAGAAATAAGGTTGGATGAATCTGGCAGTTGTATAAAAGCTTTACACCACTTGCAGTCGTGATTTGTGAACAATAAACCATGCCTAGGGGGGTCTAACGACCCTCGGCTGCGCCTCGGGCCTGACGACCACCCCTAGGCATGGTTTATTGTTCACAAACCACTCCTGCGCGTGATGTAATGCCTAAATAGACCAGAAAGACACCAGAAAGATGAATGTTTTAGAAAAGTGCACTTTATTAAGTAGGAATGCACCAATACTGATACTACTGGTAACAGATATTGGGCCAATATCAGTCTAAAACACTGGTCGTGGTATTGGAGAATTTGCTTAATACAAAAATGTTATACATGTAACATGTCAGAGGTCAAAGCAAAGCGACTTGATTTTCAGACATTTTGGCACAAAGAACCTAACTACCTCTAAGTCTAACTGATCAAACCTAATAAGATAATATCTCAGTCATGTTTGTTCTGTCATCCCTAACTAAACTGCTAGACCTAAGTCTGTACTGTTCAGTAAAGATACTCTGTCTCAGTCTCTAGGGCTTGGGAAGTGTGGGGGAAATTAATGGATACCGGTCGCCAAGACTTGACATTAACACTTTCAATGCCGGAGCTCGGTGCACGATTTAGTGCTTCCGTGCCACCACGGAAGAGCTCTCATATTTGCAAACGCATAAACTAGATCTCTCGTCGTTGGCAATGAACGGTCGGCATGAACAAACAAGATATCTCGTCGTTGGCATTGAAAGTGTTAAGGCTTGTCCTATTGTCCGGGACAAGTAAAAATAATGGTCGGACAAGCATAATACAATTGAACTTGTCCGACCGGACAAGTAAAAAAATAATTATAATAATAATAAAAAAAAAATATATATATATATATATATTCCCCAAACAAATAGTAATGTTATTCCTGTGCCTGTCTCACAGTGTCACACTGGAAACTCTCAATCTCTGTACGTCAATATTACTTGTCCCGGACAAATGGTGAGCATCTTCTGAGTACTCGCTTAGTAGTTGACAGTGGCACGAGACCCGCGAAAATATCAGAATGTTTAATAAAAGTTCCCGCAGGGCGGCCGGGTGGCGCAGCGGACTAAATGTCTGCCCACCACCACAGAGACAGTGGGATCGAATCCAGCTGTGGTGCTTCCGGGTTGGCCGACCGTCCATACTAACACAATTGGCAGTGTTAGAGGGTGGGAAACCCGGCGAGGATGGGTCCTGGTCGTTGTAAACAGCGACTCCTACAGTTCGGTCGGGGCGCCTGCACAGCGAGGGAAAGACCTGGGGGAGGTAGTGTGATCCTTCCCCACGTTACACTCTCCCAGTAAGAGTCCGCACTGCCAGGTGAAAAGAAGCGGTTGATTGGCTGCACATGTGTCGGAGGAAGCATGTGATAGCCTCCACTCTCCCAGACCGACGGTAGGGGGTAGGTGCGCAATGACCAGGAAGGGGACAAGTGGCTCAAAAAGTTAATGTCAAGCCCTGCCGGTCGCCATCTTTGGCGGGTTACTTTCATCAATTTGCATCGAGGAAGGGACAGAGAAAAAATAGGATCAGATTTTCTCCTGTGACGGTCGTGAGATTTTATGTGGCAGCTTTTCACACAAGACTTCCAGACCACCTTTTAACACAGAAACCCGCCTCTCAACATAGTCAATTAGAGTGATCCTCTACAGACCCAGAAATATGACGTCAACTTCACATTCCCTATACTTTAGGACTTTGTATCAGCTGAGAGAAGTGACAAGTCGTATTGGTGCGGTGCGTCCCTATTTGTAAGCTCCTTGTTTTCTGAGGATGCAAAGTGTATCTTGGAAAATGGCTGAATTCCAAATCACTAACTTTTATATGTGGGTTAGACATTGCACATCCTAAGGTTCTTGTCTTGTTTGTGGCCATCTTCTGTAGCTTGTCACTCTGACTGTCTATTCTTCTGATAGCAGGTGTTTAATCAAAGATCCCCGCTTTCTAGTCTTGCACAAGGACCAATCAGCATGGGTATGGGCGGGTTAATTTTCCATTGATGGGGATTTCATTGGGTGTTTTTAAGTAAAGTGCGGCCGCAGGATTAATAAGTTAATAGCGTTAACCTTAGTTCGGCCAGAGAAACAAATATACTAATTAAAATTGTTGGACCTGCGAGATTTGTACTTTGTACTTTGTAGGTCTGCATTTTAAATGTAAGGAGTAAAACATATGTTTTTTCTCTCTGAAATGTAATTGAGTAAAAGTACAAGTAGACAAACCTAATAATACTCGAGTAAAGTACAAATCCCCAAAAACAGTACTTAAGTATTGTAACGAAGTACTTTACACCCCTGCACACATCCATACACAAACACACACACACACACACACACACACACACACACACACACACACACACACACACACACACACACACACACACACACACACACACACACACACACACACACACACACACACACACACACACACACACACACACACACACACACACACACACACACACACACACACACACACAATGTGGTGGGATGTGAGCTGGTATACATTCAGGGTCAGCAGTGATTAGGATGATGTGCTTGTTGGCCCATGCTCTCATCACCACCATTGATCTCCCTATCTCACCTTCCTCCACACAGCCTTCCATATGCAAGAGCTTCTTATTAATTAGAGGACCAATTATCACAGGCTCACCCACCCACACACACACACGCATGCACACACACATACACACAGACAAACATTTCTGCATACAATCACAAATGGATGCATGCAAGTTTCAAGTTTCATGCACATGATATAGGACAAAATTATGACATTATTTTGACAAATATCGCAATTACAACACGATTCACAATATGATAAGGAATGGTATTTGTATTTGCTGTCATTGTTTTCATTTTCATTATAAAATAATAAAAAATATGATGGATTTTTGCAGGGTTCTGGACCAAACATTCCCTATACTTTAGGACTTTGTATCAGCTGGGAGACGTCGTATTGGTGGGGTGCATCCCTATTTGTAAGCTCCTTTTTTTCTGAGGATGCAAAGTGTCTCTTGGAAAATGGCTGAATTCCAAATCACTAACTAGCCCCTCTTCCTCCTTGACCTCGTACTCTTTCCGCTGGCACAAAACCCTGGCTGGTCGCTACTGTAACTGTGGAGCTTCAGACATGCACCATCTTTTCACATCCGTCCAAAACCTGTCCTCACTCACACACACACACACACACACACACACACACACACACACACACACACACACACACACACACACACACACACACACACACACACACACACACACACACACACACACACACACACACACACACACACACACACACACACACACACACACACACACACACACACACACACACACACACACACAAACAACGTATTCACTGGCTCACACACCACACACTATTGCACTCACGGGCACATGGACACACAGAGTAATATGCACTTCAGTGCTCAGCCAGTCTCGCATCTCCCATTCACTTCCCATAATGCTCCCGTGATTTAATGATAGTCTCACATGCGCTGCTGTACACTAGGAAATGGAGAAATGCAAAAGGCGGAGAGGAAGAAAGATAGAGAGACAGAGACAAAAAGGGAGAGAGAGTGAGAAAGGGGGGAAACTAACAGAGAAAGAGTGGAAGAGATTGAACTTGCTACAGAGCTACTGTTAAAAGTATTTGGCCCGGCACAGTGCTGATGGGTTTCCATTAAAAAGATGGTTCAGATTTTTGGAAATCAAGTCAATGAAATACTTGGCGGTAGTGTAGTGGATGTGAATTTTCTTTTTTTAAGATTTATTTTAGCATTTTTACAGCTTTTACAGGCGGAGAGGAAGAATGGGAGAAGATGTGGGGGAAAAAATTCAGGAAATGTCGCCGGTTCCGGGAGTCGAACACGGTACGGCTGTGTAGCACCGCAGTGATTTACGTGGTGTGCCACCCTGGCGCCCCGTGGATGTGAATAATTAGCTTACTTGTCAAGTCCTGTGGTCGGAGTTCTGAGGAAACCGGGACGCTTTAAACCGGCAGCAAAGGGCAGAAACGGGGGCACAAAACCAGGTTTGATTTGCGCTTTGGTAGTGAGCACAACGTTTTTCTTTTCACTAATTTGTGTGTAAATACTGTTTGATCCTGATGACTGATGAGTCTTTAATTAACCTCCTGAACTGATGCATATGGTCTACATGTGCACTTGCTGCATACAAATTGATAGAAAATTGGGTCCAAATAGGTTCTCGATGCAGCTGTCAACCTACACTTTCACAACAGATAAAAAAGGCTGTGTTTTGCAAGACCGCAATGTCGTGAATTATAATACTAAAGCTACAGTTTTTTGGTGTTTTAGTGGCTTTGGTAGGGACATGTCTACGCCTATGATGCACGAAACCAAAACAGTTTTAATCCACACCTCAACATGCTGGCAAAAGGTTTACCCGCCTCCAAAGAAAAACTACGGCCCAGCAGCTTTTTCCAAGAAACAAAATAGTACCAAGTGATTGAAGAATCTGAAGTGCTGGATGATGATGGTTTTGTGTTAGAAATAGGTCAACCCTTTTGCACGGCTGTAATAGGAGATGACACAAAGGATGGAGATGACTGAGGAAAACTAAAACAAACCCTGTGAACTTTGGAAATTACTCAACAACCCAACTAGGCTGCAGCAAAAAACTAAAAACCAGATTCACAAAAATAAACATAAAGACAGAAAACACTCTCATCACAGACAAGCTGGATGTGGCCAAATACCTAAACATATTCTTTACTAACATAGCCACAACACTGGTTAATAAACTACCCTACCACTCAGGGCATTTTGGGGTAGAACACAGGTCCGCAAAGATGACTTCAAACTTGAAATGGTAACAACAGATGAGGTACTAAAGAAACTGAGCGCCCTCCAACCTAACCAGGCCACAGGCCATGACAATATCCCCTCCAAATTCCTCAGAGACTCAGCAGCCGCCATCACACCAGTCATCACACACATAATAAACCTCTCCATAAAACAAGGACACGTCCCCAAAGACTTCAAAATTGAGTGCAGTGACCCCCCTGCACAAAAAAGGCAGCAAATTAGACCCAGGCAGCTACCGTCCTGTTTCTATTCTTACCTCCATCTCGAAAGTCATGGAAAAAATTGTCTACGAACAGGTCGAAAAGTACCTTGCGGAAGAAAATTGAATCTACGAATTCCAATCTGGCTTCAGAACATCCCACTCCACTGACACATGCCTTCTCTAATTGAACGACCACATCAAACAAGAGGTAGAGGCGGGCAAATACTGCGGCCTGGGTCATGCTGGACCTACAAAAGGCTTTCGACACTGTCAATCACTCCATTCTGATTGACAAACTAAAAGCAATTGGTTATAGATCGTGTAGCTACCGCTCTGCGTCCTTCTGAAACACATCCTTACGCCAGTATAATACTGAATAAAATCTCCACATGCACCTTTATACACCTATTCGCCTGGCCACACCCCCATCCGCTCCTCTACATAAGCAGGGGTGTGGCCATACTATCAGCTCCTTCCTTACTTTCACCACGGCGAGTGTCTGTGTACACCACTCGAGTTTAGTGTAAAGTGTTTGAAGATTGGAGCTGTTAGACATTATTTCTTTATTTTTCTCTCTCTCACAAGTTTAGAGAAAAGGCTAAGCTATAATGTCTTCATCGGAGGGTTCGAGCATTGGCAACATCACCCTTCACCAGCGATTCTCTATTGCCGCCTCCGCTGTGCGTCGTGGGGCTGCTCTGACTCCACGGTCGTGGCAATCAGATGCACCTGAGCGGCGTCCGGTGGAGAGTCTGCCTCTCTGGGGGGCTGTTGAGCTAAGGCCATCTCCTGTGAGATGGCCTAGTTCCAGCTCTGGTTCCCCCTCTAGTGGACGGTCGGCCGACAGGCCGACGGCTCCTCTGGGGGCGGAGGATCTGAGACGCAAGCTCTTCGCCTCTGCTCACTCCCGTCGTAAGATGGTGAGCTGCAGAGGCGAACGGCCTGGCTTTGGGGAGTTGCTGGAGCCAGACGAGGGTGTTCCTGCTCGGTCTCCTTGTCCGATGGAAACGGAGGATTTTATGGAGGGAGCGGGAGAGCTCTTGTTTGACGCCCCGGTGGAGACGTATCACTGTCCCCCTCAGGGTGTGGCAGGGTGTGATATGTCTCCTTGGGGTCCCTCGTCGTCCGGTGTTGGGTTAAAACCTCAGACTCGGAGACGGGATGCCCTGCTATCAACCTCGTCGGATGGTGGCGCCACACAGAGTGGCCGCCTCCCATACGTGAGGGACGCGGGCTGCGTGGAGGGAGGTACGCATGGGGAATTACGTGCCTTGTTCCCGGAGCTCATGGCGGCCTCCGCAGCCACTGCCTGCACCTGACTTGATAGGTCATCTCTGGCAACGTCGTCCTGTGAGGGAGACGGACATTGTCTGCCCATTGTTTCCCTCAATGGAGGCCTACGTGCGTCAGGGACAGGTAATCTCCCGCTTCACTGGCCTTACCCCCGCCTACGTGCCAGTCGCCTACGTGCCAGTTCCCCATGGGAAATCGGCTAGGCAGTTGGCCAACTGGAGTGACCAGTCATTCATCGCCGCAACACAGAGCCTGGCTGCGACGTCAAACATCACGCAGCTGGCGCGCTTCATGTCGGGGATGATGACGGGTGGGTCTGTGTTGGACGAGCACCATCAAGTCCTACACGCCCAGGCGGCTGGAGCCATCCTGCACCTGATACAGCTGCAGGGAATCGCCGCCGGGAAGATACGCTCCCTGGCCACTCTGTCCCAGCGCCACCTTTGGCTGGAGCAAGCAAGGGTGCCGGAGCAGAAGAGGCTTCCCCTGCTCACGGCCCCCCTCTCCGAAGCTGAGCTGTTCGGGTCTGCCATGCAGCAAATGACAGCTGCATGCAGGGACATGGAGGAGGAGCGCGCTGTGCTCCAGCCCCATTTTCCCCCACCCGACGCTGCCGGTGCTGTTCGACGGAGGCCACGTCGTTGGGGATCCGCGACCGTCGCCACCGCCACCACCGCCGCCGCTGCTGGTCCCTCAGCCAAGAAGGCCAGGAGCGAAAAGGGTGCCTCGTCCGCTGCAGCCAGCCGACCCACGCCCGGAGGTGACGGTAGGGATCATCGTGTCCAGGCACCCCAGAACAGTCCCTCCGGGCCCGCTCCCCGTGGGGGCAAGTACTGGGCTGCACGCGGCAGGCGCCGGTAAGTGACTTTCCCCCTGTTCCCTTTCAACCAACCATATGATTTGTTCGCATTAAATAAAGGGTCCCTCATGGTGAGAGACTATTTTTTGTTACAAACTGTGTGTTTATTCACTGTATATGTTGGGGATACGATGTGTGAACCCTCGCCTAGTTGTGGGGGGGGAGAGCAGGACTTTTAGTCATTCTGGTCGCTACATATATATGTGCTTAGCAAGGCCTGTAGCTAGCACTCAATCAAAAGGCTTTTTCTTTCCTCATCCTGAAGAAATATGTTTCTTCTTATAGTGGTACATTTTTACCGTTGTCTGAGGGGGTTGTGTGTGTTCTGTTACATTGGTAAACAATGGAATTGAGTCCACAGCTTGGAGTGTTAGCCTACAAGAAGTGCTCGTGTGTATAGCTTGTACCGAGGTCTTATTGACCTTGTGTGTTTTTTTCTTGAAACATGAAAAAAAAAAAATGTATTAATAATAATAATAATAATAATTATTATTATTATTATTAATAACAAACTCAGCAAGACCAATGTCTTCTCTGTTACAGTGGGTGCCAACAATATTGGCACAAGGAAAGATGAAATGACATACCTGGGTTCCATCCTAGAGGCAAATCTTTCCTGTGACAAAATGGCATCCAATGTAATAACAAAAGTCAACCAACGAACAAGATTCTTGTACCGGATCTCCTCTCTGGTAAACAAGAATACCTTGAAGACTCTAACAGGAGCACTCATTCAAGGGTATTACGACTATGCTTGTACCTCATGGTACCAAAGCACCTCAAAGGCACTAAAAACAAGATTACAAACATCACAAAACAAATTGGTCAGACTACTGCTTGACCTTACTCCTAAAACCCACCTCACCCCTGCCCATTTTGACAACCTAGGATGGCTTAGAGTAGATGACAGAGTACAGCAACTTGCAATGGTCCTGGGCCCCGTTCCATGTACCTGGATAACTGAGTTAGCCGGATAACTTTAGCTGGATAACTGGGTTAGCCGGACTTTCCGGTTTCATGTACGTGGATTTTCCAGATCACCATGCCAACAGATCCAAAAGTTTGAGCCTGCTCGAAAGCAGAGTTCAAGTTCAAGTTAGCCCGATCACGCAGAGCCACGCCCCCGCAAAGAAGTGACAGCTCGTTTCCTGAAACTATTCCCACAGTCTACGATCTGCATTATACCATTCTGAATTACGTTTTTGTGCTCCATTCTTCCAGAGGGGGCTTTTGAAATGTAAAATAGACCCAAAATGCTGATATTAAATTCACTTTGTCCTAAATAATGCACGTTATATATACCGTAAAATGTGGTTATTTTAATTGTAACTGGGATTAAGATGTCTGATGAGATGCGCTGTTTGACGGATTTGAGAAATTGAATGAGCCGTTGACGTCACATGAATGAATGAGGATAAAGAAATAAAACTTCATTCAAAATAAGGAATATTCTAAACACGGGTCTCTCGTTCATTAATGTATAAACAATGAATTTATCCCATCTGGCACAGTGGCCCAGTGGTAGTGCTCAAGCCTGCCAACCTTGCGACCCGGGTTCAAATCCCGGTGTTTCCAATATGATTTTTTTGAATATAATATTAATGATTATACGCCAAAGTAGCCTGGTTTTAAGTTAAAATATTATAAATCTACATGCATTGAGGATGTCATTCTTTATATAGCTCTCAACGTGCACCAAATTGAATTATTCCTATATTGCAAAAAAAAGGAGACAACTAGGGTCTTGAACCCCGGTCGTCCGTGTGAAAGTCAAAAGAACAACCCGTTAGACCACATTGGAGATAAGTTAAAGATTGACTATACATCAATCAATGGGCAAGAGGGCCGTATCGTAATTCTGTATAACAGTTAACTAGTTATTTTCGCTAGCAAGATCTCATTTGATTATTCAATCCAGCAGGCAAGTTTAAAGAAATATAATCTGATTGATTGAGGTAATGAGGGACTTAGAATTAGCCTATAGATAACGCATTTAACTTGTCGGCGAGGCGATTGAGCCGTATTGCAATCTGTCAATAAAGTCTTAAATCAATTAATCAATCAATGCCGTTGAGAATCAGGGTCTCTGCCATCGATACGTGCTGGCTTTTCACCTAAAACGGCCGCGCGCATTTAGCCTGACTCGCAAGTCTGGCTTGAGTTAACGAGACTGAATCCACCTTTGTGAAACAGGAAAATCCCGGCTTCGAACATCGGGTTAACTGAAGCTGGATAATGGACATCTTGATCGACTTAGTTGAACCACGTACATGAAACAGGGCCCTGGTCTACAAGATACACTACACCACTAAGGTACCCATGTACATGTCGAAATACTTGTCAAAGGTCAGTGAATACCACGACCACAACAGGAAGTTCCACAAATCATTCATCCTCATCTTTCTCTGTAGAAGACTTTGCGATCTTCTTTGAGGAAAAAGTGGAGAACATCCGCAGATCCTTCTCCCAACCCCCACCCATTCCAAATGCTGAATTGAGAACCTCATCCTTCACTCTGTCATCTTTCTCTCCCATTACAGAAGCCGAGACCCTGACACTGGTAACGTCGAACCGTCCGACTACATGCCAGCTGGACCAGCTACCCTCCCCACTCCTCCAGACCATAGCACCAGACATCCTCCCATTCCTAACTGCAACCATCAACTCCTCACTCAACTCGGGGGTGGTCCCCACCTCCCTAAAACAAGCCAGAGTCACGCCGCTCATAAAAAAAAAACCTGAACCCTACCGTCATAGGCAACTACTGTCCTGTCTCTCTTCTCTCCTTCCTTTCTAAAACACTTGAACGTGCTGTATCCAACCAACTTACTGCTTATCTCTTACAGAATGACCTCCTAGACCCTAATCAGTCTGGCTTCCGGACTGGCCACTCCACAGAAACGGCCCTCATTGCGGTCACAGAGGCACTTCACTTAGCAAAAGCGAAAGGCCTCTCCTCTGTCCTGATTCTCCTAGATCTATCTGCAGCCTTCGACACAGTCAACCACCAGATCCTCCTCGCGGCCCTCGCAGGAATGGGAGTGGCTGGCTCTGCGCTGACATGGCTGACATCATACCTCAATGACCGCTCCTACCAAATGTCATGGAGAAGGACCCTGTCAGCCACCCACCCCCTGCGGACGGGTGTCCCCCAGGGCTCGGTTCTAGGACCCCTTCTTTTCTCTCTCTACACTAAATCACTGGGTAACATTGTCATGTCTCATGGCTTCTCCTATTATTGTTATGCCGACGATACTCAACTCTTCCTCTCCTTTTCTCCCTCAGATATCCACGTCTCTGAGCGGATCTCTGCCTGTCTGTCCGACATCTCAACCAACCACCTCAAACTGAACCTAAGCAAAACAGAATTGCTCCACCTGCCGGCCAAATCCTCCCCCCTGACCGACCTTTCCATCACAGTCGAGAATGCAGCTGTGACCGCGTCCCCGACCGCCAAGAACCTTGGTGTTGTCCTCGACGACCAGTTGAACTTCTCTGCTCACATTGCAGCGACAACCAGAACCTGCAGATTCCTCCTGAGCAACGTCAGAAGGATCCGCCCCTTCCTGACAAAAGAAGCCACCCAACTCCTCGTCCAATCAACAGTCATCTCCCGCCTCGACTACTGCAATGCACTGCTCGCTGGCCTCCCGGCCACTGCCACTAAGCCTCTTCAACTCATTCAGAACGGAGCGGCCTGCCTGATCTCAAACCTACCGAAGTAGGCCCATGTCACCCCACTTCTTAGAGACCTGCACTGGCTCCCCATTGCTGCACGAATCCGCTTCAAGGCCCTCAACCTAGCATAACGTGCAGCAAAGGGAACCGCTCCCGCCTACCTCCGGTCAATGGTCTCTAACCCTCAAGACCCCTACGCTCTGCATCTTCTGGCCGCCTCAGACCTCAGAGAAGTCGCCTATTCTCAGTCCTTGCCCCACAATGGTGGAATGAACTACCCACCCCAGTTAGGACAGCCGAAACCCGTCCAATCTTTCGCCGTCGACTAAAGACGCACTTATTCAACCATTATCTGAATTTAAAAAAAAATTATAATAATAAATAAATAAATAAATATCTAACCCTAACTAACCTTACTGTCATGCACTTGTCCTAATAAACTAACCTACTGTAGCACTCAACACTTTGATGAACATTGTTACTCAGCTGATAGAGTTGTGCCCTTCCTGATGACTTGTCGTACAGAACTTGTAAGTCGCTTTGGATAAAAGCGCCAGCTAAATGTTCAACCCAGAATTGGCTCAAACAAGGGACTAAACACGTTTCGCAATTATGCCACATCAATGTGGAACGCCCTACCCACAGCTGTAAAAAAAAAATTAATCCCTACCCACCTTCAAAACTGCTCTCAAAGAGCACCTACGGGAGGCTGCAATTCGAAACTGGCCCCCATAAACGTCCAACCCCCCCCCCAACCACCCACTCCCTCCGAATGTACAGTTTCCTCCCCCTTGTATGTATATATTTTCTGTTAGGATCTCTGTTTAACAGTACTGTATATTCGCATATCTTGTATGTCACAAATGTAACAGTACTGTATACCTATGTATGTCACGTATGTCATAAATGTCATGATATATATCTGTATATCTGTATGTTGTGTACAGTATGTCATTATGAATTGAAAATGGGGGACCCTGATGTAAACAAGACGAAAGTATTTCTCTGGTCTGCAACCCCTTAACAATTGTGTGTATTGAGCCGTACAGTATTGTACCCATTCTGCAATCTGTTAATAAAGTTTTCAATCAATCAATGACACAATATCACCAGATCAACACACAGGGATCTAAATAAATATAAATATTTCAATCTCTGCGTACTGTAGCCTAATCCTGTTTAAAACCACAAAACTGGTTCTGCAGCCAGGGCGCCAACATCCCATCTTGTGTCTGTCTCTTTCATATTTCATGACTGAGAAATATGAAACAAGAAACAAAACAAACCACTAAACTAATACTAGTCAACAGTGATTGGAACTCACTCTAGTTCTCATAAAGCCAGTGTTCAATAACTGCAAGAGCCCCGAAATAATCAAATAAAAAAAAAACGATAGCACCGGCTTTAATTCACAAACAGCCAGTCAGTGTGCAGCTTGGTGTACCCGGGGGTGGGGAGAAGATCCATGACTTTTTTTTTTTTAATCAATTGACTAATTAAGCTGATATGAAATACTGGTGATAAGGGGGGGATGGAGGGAGGGAGGGAGGGAGGGAGGGAGGGAGGGAGGGAGGGAGGGAGGGAGGGAGGGAGGGAGGGAGGGAGGGAGAGGAAGGACAAAGTCGCCGTTCATTCACCAGCACTTTATCTCTATCCCCTACCCTCACTCTTTTATTAAAATGGTGTGACTACAATCCTATTAAGAGTTTCTCTTGAAAGGAGGGACAACCTTTACCAGGCATGATTGGCAAGAAAACAGCATAGAGCAGAATTCATTCTCATATTGGCTTTTACTTTTTTCTTTTTAATCAATTTGATTGCTTTCACTTTACTTAAGGCCATAATTTATCATAAAATGTTGACATGTATTACAAGCTATGAGTAGCTCTAGTAATAGGCTAAAAACATAAGGTAATAATAATAATAATAATAATAATAATAATAATAATAATAATAATAATAATAATAATAATAATAATAATAATAATAATAATAATAATAATAATAATAATAATAATAATAATTAAAATAATAATAATAATAATAATAATAATAATAATAATAATAATAATAATAATAATAATAATAATAATAATAATAATAATAATAATAATAATAATAATAATTATAATAATTATAATAATTATAATAATAATAATAATAATAATAATAATAATAATAATAATAATAATAATAATAATAATAATAATAATAATAATAATAATAATAATAATAATAATAATAATAATAATAATAATAATAATAATAATAATAATAATAAACTGTATTTATATAGCACCTTTCATACAAGGATTGCAGTTATATAGCCTACTGGCCTCGCGTCTCGCTCTTTGCCATACTGAGATATATCTTTATCTCCAGTACCTACTGTACCTCATTAACAAAAACAATGCACCCATGCACTTGACCAGGCCCCGCCCCAGTGTCCCCCTATAAGACACCGGACATGGTCATACTCGCCCTTCCTCTTTTTTGTTTCCATCATGAACGATGCAGTGCACTCCATGAACTAGTTGTTATGAAATGCAGAAGTAAATTGAACAATGTTGGGTTTTCGCCGGAGATTTCCCGGCCCCTGGAATCTTCTCGGCACATTCTAACAGCGCATCGGGCCTGTCCTGGGGTTTCCTTGTCTTCTGACAGCGGATCGAGGGACGTCGCGCGGCGGCTAGCTGTCATGGCTAGGTCACGCTCAGGTAGGGCCTGCGCCACCAGGCATCAATGCTGGCATTTGTGATACGGCAGTGCCTCACTAGTAGTAGTTTTTGTTGCAACCACCACTGGCGCTCCGTGCTTGTGAAGCAGGTGGCATCAGTCCTTTGCCTCTGGCATGTTGGAACGGTGCCCCGCCCGGCCGACGCCATGAGGTGAGTCGGCCCGGCAGGTGGCTGGTGGGCTGTTAAGCCTATACCGCCACGGTATGGAATTAGCAGCGACTAGTAACTTTGTTCGAATTGCTGTTTTTTCTGTCAAAAATGGTGTCGGGTGGCCGGGCCACGAAGGCCAGCCGACGTCGAAACATCGTGCAAGGTTTTGACGTTATTAGCTTTGACCTAGCCGCAAGCTATAACCGCAGGGAGGGCTAGGATGCTGTCAACGCTTGTTTACAGACATCTTGGTTGGATCAGTCTCCCTTTGAGGGGGTGAGAAGTTTTTTCCCTCCTCACGGCTCCCCTCTCCGCAGAGGGACTTTGGTCTTTCCGCAGAAGTGCGGGCGGTATTTGACCTAGGCCCCACACCGCCTCACACCGCGCAGCCAGAGGTGAGAGCACGGCCTTGCCAGCGGCTGTGGCGAGGCCCTCAACCAGCGGCCATGTTTCCCCCGCCTGAGGTACCCTGGGCACAACGTCAACAGGTGACCGCAAGGCCGACAGCCTTGGCGGCCGAGGGATTGGCTACATTAGATGAGCACGCCCTAAAAAACCGTCGCCGTCTAGCTGTGTGCAGCTCGCTCTCCGGTCACTCCCCCCGCCAACACCTGCGGGATAAGGGCTCTGATTTGTTTCCTTTGGTGTCTTCAATGAAGCGCAAGCGGCCCCACGTTTCGCTTCTCATGGGGACAGGGGCTGACACCCAGTTGATGGCTGAAACTGGGTCTGTCCGTGAGAATGTTGTGCTGTCAAGCGGCTCCCACACCACATGTTCTGCATCTGTGTTTGGTTGAGCCTGGTGTTACGTCTGTCAAGTACAAAGGTTGTCAGCAGGGGGGCTCGAGACCTCTTGAGGCAAACAGTGCGGGTTCCCCCGACCTCGCCTTCGCCAGGCCGGGTATCACGTTAGTGCCTCCCACTTCCGGAAGACCGGCAGTGATCTGGCAGGCGCGCGTGATTTGGGTGGTAGTAATATCACTGCAGGGCTATGGTGTGTAGGAACCCACCCTATCGGGCAGTGTGGGGGCCTCACACCTTGCATGTCCAGCTGTAGAACAATTCCTCAGCAGTCCATGCTGGAGGGGTGTTCAGTGGGGGAGCTTTTGTCACCTAGTATGATGTCAGCTTCTCCCGTATCAAACCGGCCCTTTCTGTCGGGGTCCCCCCTTGGGTGCGATTGCCTCGTGGGTAGTGTCAGGATCCGATGTCCCGACTCCACGGAACGCTCTGCACGCGCGGTTAGCAGGTCCAGGGTTGGCTACGCACAGTGAGCGGGACCGGGCCGCCTATCTACGGTTTCTGGCGGACCAGCGCCAAGTGGCGGCGGATGCGCTTGGGATTATCATCACATATGACTACAGCAGTGCCATATGTCGAGGTGGATGGAGAGAACGCTGAGGCGGGGACTTGTGTTTACACAACCCCACCCGTTTTCAGGTTTGGTACAGACCCTATTGTCAGGGTCACCAGCAGTGACAGCTCTGGCCAACGAGATCCAATCTCTGTGGGCAAAGCAAGCCATCGTCGTGGTCCCAAAGGAGGACGCGATGCGTGGCGTTTCCTCCCGGTATTCTCTGGTGCCCGAGAAATCGGGAGGGGGGTGTCAGACCCATGTTGGACCTGTCCCATGGAAGGTTCAGCATTTTGACCGTCTCCCACCTGTTGAACGCTGTCAGGTGGGGGCCTGGTTCTCCTCCATAGACCTGTAGCATGCGTATTCGCATCCCAGATCTTCCATCCTAGGGCTTACCTACGCTTCCTTTGCAGGGTTTAGCGTATGAGTACCAGAGGCTGCCGTTCGGCTATTCTCTGGCTCCCCGCATCTTCACCAAGTGCGTGGAGACCGCACTGGGGCCTCTGCGTCGTCGGGGGTTACGAAGTGTATTCTGCCCTGGACGACGTTCTGGTCCTTGGCGGTCAGGGTAGATCGTCAGGTCTCATACCAGGCAAGTGGTGGAATTCCTCACCAGCCTGGGTTTTGCTGTAGACTGAAAGTAGAGTACTCCTCTTCCCAGTCAACGGGTGGAGTACTTGGGCTTATTCTAAGCTCAAGATCTATATGGGCATCCCTCTCGGAGCGGCGGCGAGTGGGTGTTCTCGGCACGCTCGGGAGGTTCCGTCCTAGGACAGTTACGGCGCTGTCCGTGATGCGCCTGCTCGGTATGATGGCATCTGCTCATTCCGTGGTCCCTCTTGGCCTCCTCTTCGTGAGGAGGATACAGAGGTGGTTTTCCAGTATGGAAATATACCCGGTGAGAGGCAAGTGGAAAAGGTTCCCATGTCAGTACTGGTCCCCATGGGCAGCAGGCTGTCACACGTCACGGTCTTCACCGACGCCTCCCTCACTGGGGGGGGGACGTGTCGGGCCAACGCAGTAGGGGGCAGCTGGCAAGACCATGCTGCCCGGTCTGCGCTACATTCAATGTGTTGGAATTGAAGGCAGTCCTTCTGGTCCTCAAACGGTGTTTTGATCAGGATTCTGTACGCTTTCCCCCCCCTTACACCTGATAGCTCAGCTGTTGGGGCGGGTACGTCGGGAGCGCGGGACTTGGTCCTGGTCGTGCCGGGGCTCAGCTGTTTGGTCCCCGGCCCTGATTCAGCTCTGTGTGGCCCCTCCGTGGCCTGTTCCGTGGTCACCGCGGGCCCTCTCTCAGGCACGCGAACTCTGTTCTGCCTTCCTGTTCTGGGGCAGCCTCTAGGCTTGGCTGCTGTCAGTGTGAATCTGGTGGGGATGCGTCTTGGCTATTCTGTGGTTAACACTATCCGGCACGTGGGCGCTCCGTCCTCTACCACGGCTTACGCGGGTAGGTGGCGTATTTTCCAAGAGTGGTGTAGAGTGGGGGGCTTGGACCCGGTGTCCTGCCCCCTGGACGCTGTCCTTTCCTTCCTTCAGTCTATTTTGGGTAGACTGTCGGCTTCGACGGTGAGGGTATATGCCGCGGCTATATCCTCTTGTCATGTGGGGTTTGAGGGCGTTACATTGTTCGGCCACCCTCTTGTGAAGTGTTTCCTGTTTGGCGCTCGGCGTCTTAAGCCGGTGGAACATTCTCTGTCTCCGAGTTGGGACCTCCGACTGGTCCTCGGCCGGTTGTCTGAGGCCCCGTTTGAGCCTCTTGAGCAGGCGTCTTTGGAACAGCTGTCTTCAAGACTGCATTCCTGGCTGCTGTCCATCACCTCCGCTAAGCGCATGGGTGAGCTGTGTGCTCTCTCGGTGCGGCCTGAGTGCTTGTCTATTCGTGTCAATAGCGGTGCGACTCTTAGGCCTAATCCAGTCTTCGTGCCAAAAAATATCCGGAGCTCTTTTCACTCCAGGGATATTGTGGTTCAGGCGTTTCATCCGCCTCCTCACGCTGGTGAGTTAGAGGCGAGCCTTCACCTGTCATGTCCCGTCCGGGCTTTGGGGGTTTACCTCAGTCGGACTCAGGACTTCAGGGCTACCGATCAGCTCTTTGTTTGTTACGGTGGCTCTTGCGCTGGTAAGGCACTGTCCAAGCAGTGCCTGTCACATTGGTTGTGCGAGGGCATTGTTGAGGACGTTGGCTGGGCTGGCCCCCCCCTGGGGGTGTCAGGGCGCACTCCACTCGTGGAGTGGTGGCATCTGCCGCCTTGTTAGGGGGGGCCTCGGTGGAGGACATCTGTGCTGCGACCTCCTGGTCCTCCCCGGGTCCCTTCGTTAGGTTTTACCTCATGGACATGACTGGGGGTTCTGTCTCCCAGGCGGTTCTGAGGTCTGGGACCTCCCCTGCGTCCCGCCCTTCGGTGGGTTAGCAGGGGTGTGTGGGTGTGTGCCACGGGATGATGTGTCACACGTGGTCCCGCCTGTGCTGTGCGTTTTTAGGGGTCTCTAGTTCCCTCTTTTTTCGCACTTTGGTGGAGTTGACTAGGAAGGGCGGGTGGACGGGACTCACCTCCCCCCTGGTGGTAGGGCTTGCGGGTCCTCAGGGGGTACATTTGTCGGGCCACGCGTCTGCTCTGCCCCATATCTCAGTATGGCGAAGAGCGAGACGCGAGGCCAGTAGGCTATATAACGAAAGGTTATGACTATGTATGACCATGACCGGTGTCTTATAGGGGGACACTGGGGTGGGGCCTGGTCAAGTGCATGGGTGCATTGTTTTTGTTAATGAAGTACAGTAGGTACTGGAGATAAAGATATATCTCAGTATGGCGAAGAGCGAGACGCTCAGCCAGTACTCATATAACTAGGTTATAGTCATAACCTTTCGTTCAAAGTGCTTTACATAATAAAGACATAATAAAACAAGCAGCAAGAGCAATGCATAGCACAAATAAAAATAGCAGCATGATACAAAATCTAAATCTCATTACAAAATCATGAACAATAAAATTACATAAAATAGAAAATAAAAAACCCAATTGTGGGGCCTGTGCTGTTCTGCAATTTCTGTTCCCTAGAACAGCAATAAGGACCTTCTGCTCCACTTCTACAAGGGCCATTTGCATGTTCTTGGTATCTAGGGACATCTATGGATCTGGGAATGTATTCCAAGTGTCAGAAATGTTGTGTCTGTTACTAGGCTAACATAACACCATGCTAAGATTTACTAGACATGAAAGATTCAGCACCTTATTGAGATCACATGTACAAAAAATCTAAGCAAATGAATAAAGGGCAGATGATTTACAGGGGGATTTGTAGATACAGTACTGAATTCTGCCATCCGGACATATGCAATTTGAAATATGAATATAGAATATCAGGCCTATAAATAACATTATTATGGCCAAGTCACACATCTATGGATTGGGCCAAATCTCCCCTTTCCAATGGCAGAGTTCAATCTGGATTTATTACCACCAGGCGCCCCTGACAGGGCAGCAAAAACTGTGAATGAAATCTACTGTAAAAAAGTGTTATAATGTAAGTTTCTCCACCATTTTTCATCAGATTGCAACGCCGTTTTTTGCTAGACATTCACAGGAAGGTAAAGAAACTAACGTTCTATTTTATGGCAATAACGTTCAGGTTTGTTCTACCCATGAGATATGATCCCGAAAATAACTGGAAAAAAATACTTCACGCTAGAAGTCAGATGATTGACAGGGGCTGGTGTGAGCTGGGAAGTGTAGTTTTATGAAATCCGAAAGCCCATCGAAAGCCCTGGGTCTCTAGACTCTACTAGTGTTGTCACGATACTGGAATTTCGAACTTCGATACGATACCTTGAAAAGTATCGATATTCGATACCATTTTCGATACCACAGGGGAAAAGGTTCAATCTTAAAATGTAAAAAGAATTTTATTTTTTTATTATTATATATATATTTTTTAAATACATTTAGCTTTTGTTGCTGGTTGATTCTCCTCAGCTTATCTCTGTTACTATAAGAGAAGATAAATATAACACTTTTAAAACCCTTTGTTTATCTTTAGACCACACATTTAAAAATAACTGTTCATCTCACTTCAATCATTTTTATTGCAGAACATGGTATTTTCTCAAGCAGACAGATGTAAACACTGTAATCTGTGTTGCATGTACCTGACAAACTGAACTATTTGTATTACAGTCATATTCCGACTTAACTGAATGCACATGTGTGTGTGTGTGCATGGCCGCCTAGTTATAGTTGAAAGTGGGGGTGCAATTTTTTTTTTTTTTTTTTTTTTTTTTTATAATTTTTTTTTGACATGCAAGGGGTGGTTTCGGAGGGGGTCCGGCACGACCCCCTCCACGGCAGATATTTTTTTCATTTAATGAACCTGTACGTGCAATTTCCTGCAATATAGAGCCTTCAATCTTGACCAATAAAGCTGCTCTTTTCACTATAAAACTCAGTTTATATTGCAGTATGATAGCCAATTACTATAATAATAATAATAATATATTAATATATATATATATTTATATACTGTATATATACTGTATATTTTTTTTTGCTCTTTTATTTTTATTAAATCAATCTCCTTTCAAATAGGCCAAGTTTTTAATAAGAAAGAGAGAAAAAATACCAACAAGGAACAATAACAGGGTCTGCTGTAAATATAGCCTATTTTGTGTCTTAATTTGTTATGTTATCCTACACTTTAAGCTGTCTGATATTTCCATTACCTGTAACTCTTGGGTCTCTTTCTCTCCTTCTCTGCCTCCTCCCTGAGTCTGCACAGTCACCATATCATTCTACATTAAGGAGAGCAATACACTTATGAATACACTGAACCGGTTTGAATACACAATCTTTATGCTACTCTGTAAAGAAAGGGAGAGAGGGGGGATATATAATCCAAGTATTTGTGTCTTAATTTGTTATGTTATCCTACACTTTAAGCTGACTGTCTGATATTTCCACTACCTGTAACTCTTTGGTCTCTTTCTCTCCTTCCTGAGTCTGTACAGTCACCATATCATTCTACATTAAGGAGAGCAATACACTTATGAATACACTGAACATCATTATGAAACATTTCTATTGCATCCTTACTTACAATTCATTATGAATTGAAAATGGGGAACCCTGATGTAAACAAGACGAAAGTCTTTCTCTGGTCTGCATCCCCTTAAAAATTGTGTGTATTGAGCCGTACTGTACTGTACCCATTCTGCAATCTGTTATTGATTGATTAAAAATGTTATTAACATATTGCAGAATGGGTACAATATAGTACAGCTCAATACACACAATTGTTAAGGGATTGCAGACCAGAGAAAGACTTTTGTTTTGTTTACATCAGGGTCCCCCATTTACAATTCATAATGAATTGTAAGTAAAGGTGCAATTAACACCGTGCAATCCATTATTTGTGGAGCCCGCCCTTTAAGTCTTTGAGCTAGGCTACTAGGGTTCTTACTTTGCGTTTTGGTGTACTGAAAAATGCTCCGATGTCTGTATTCTTTCTTTTTTCTGCCATGTTACCTGGTTGGCTGGACACACACACACATTTTCATTTCAGGTATTGTACCTTAAGATAATTGAACATCTTGATTTACCGTAAATCCTCAAATATAGGACGGGTCTTCTATTTACCTCAGCTGCAAAGAGCACCAGGCCTTTATTAGAGAGGCTTATATAAGAGGCAGGCCTTAATTTCTAAAAATGACACTCATGGACATAATCCCTTCATTTTCAGACTTTTATTGCATTATTATTATTATAAAAAAAAAGAAAAAGAAAAAGTAAAATCGTTTTTTTTTTTTGGGGGGGGGGGGGGGCTCGTCACTAAAGGCCCACGGGCCGCGGCCGTCGTTAATCCGGCCCTGCTCGCAAACGTTAAAATTTGCAAACGAAGTCAACGTTATCCAGCTGACGACACCACATATCTAGATATATGACAACGTTAGCTAGCGGCTAGCACTAAAGCTAATGCCAACCAGAGGGAAACTTTGTTATTATTATTATTATTATTGGTATGACCAGATGGCATTTCGGGATGTGAAACACTTTTATTGTATTGCGTGGTAGAACCTCTACCACTCAATAGTAAACGACATGTCTAACATAAATAATCTTAACAATCATAAACAACTTACTGGAAAATCCTGCCTGCCACCAAATGACACACTTCTGTGGCCTTTGATATTTACACTCAGCCTACCTGCAGCGCCGGCGCCGTGCGCCACTGACTGCTCTGCTGGGGGTTGGACTTGGAGAGGCACTGGATCTAACCATATGGGGGAGCAGGGGGGGGGGGGGGGGGGGTCGCAATCTTTGGAAACTTAAAAACGTGCTATTAAGTGTCATTGCGTATTATTAATTTGATTGAAATTACGTAGTTATGGTTAGATTTATATATGGGGAGGGGGGGGGGTATATCATATTTTTCATATGATCAAAAAGTGGGGGAGCAAAATCAGACGTTTGCCCCCCCATGTTCAATAGTCGTAGAGCAGCTACTTCGCGTGCTCTATTGCGCAGGCGTCTATGTGTGTGTGGACTACTGTACTATTACAGGTATTGAAATGAACAATGCAACTTTCTTATAAATTTTTTTTTTATTTATTTTTATTTTGTATGAATAATAAAATATCGATATTTCGGGAAATTAGTATTGAAACCGTTTTAAATATTCAGAATCGATATGTATCGATTTTTCGATATTTTTGACAACACTAGACTCTACTACACTCAAGTTAGGTTGTGCCATGTCCTTGCACCTTTTTCCAACTCGATGCGCTGAGATTTCTATAAACTCATATTTCACTAATAACACTTAAAGGTCCCCTATCTTATAAATGGCATTTTTCAGTGGTTTGCATTGTTTTCTAGCAATGTGGGGTTGTACCAACACTGACTAGGTGTGAAATTCTCATTCAGGCGCATTCCTCCAGTTCAGCTGAGACAAGATCCTCCCCCACTAAACCAAGCTATTCTGAATTTACCGGATCTGTGACGTGTAAGAATTCTGATCTGCGTAACCTCAGCTCCTTCTGTGGTTGTAGCCACCGCCCACAATCGTCAATTCGAGGAAGTTAGCGATCTCTCCTCAGCACATGACATGATTAGTATTGCATAATTGGGAGTGCAGCCCAGCTAAACATCCAAGAACACTGGTGGCACCCCAAGGGACATGGCCAGGCAGACTCCTTAAGAGAATTAGACAGATGTATTTATTGTGTGTGTGTGTGTGTGTGTGTGTGTGTGTGTGTGTGTGTGTGTGTGTGTGTGTGTGTGTGTGTGTGTGTGTGTGTGTGTGTGTGTGTGTGTGTGTGTGTGTGTGTGTGTGTGTGTGTGTGTGTGTGTGTGTGAGAGAGAGAGAGAGAGAGAGAGAGAGAGAGAGAGAGAGAGAGAGAGAGAGAGAGAGACTCATACGGTGCGCGTCTCGGAGCGATCTCTCCTCAGCTCTGTCCCCCTGCTTTTCACACACTTGTGACTCGAGCACACATGCACACACACATGTCGTGCGCTCTGTGCTCTCGTCTCTCTGTCTGTCTCTCTCTCTCTCACTCTCTATCTCTTTCTCCCTGTCTCTATCTGTCTCTACCTCTCTCTCTCTCCCTCTCTATCTCTCTCTCTCTCTCTCCTCTCTCTCTCTCTCTCTCTCTCTCTCTCTCTCTCTCCTCTCTCTCTCTCTCTCTCTCTCTCTCTCTCTCTCTCTCATCTCTCTCTCTCTCTCTCTCTCTCTCTCTCTCTCTCTCTCTCTCTCTCTCTCCCCCAAAAGTATCTGCCAGTGCAGGTGGGTGACTGTCACTCAAAGCGCATTGTGAGTATGGGCGGAGCCCAGACAAAAACAGCTTGGATTTTGTAAGGGGAGAAAGTGGTGCACCAAAAATACTTTATTACAAATACAAAACAATTCATTTTATTGAAAAAAAAAACCTTATAGATGTGTTCCATAGACTCACAGGAATTGTGTAAAATTGCCCAAATAGTGAAAGAAATAGCTAAATAGTTCATTGGTAAACAAACGTAGTGCTGAAAATATACACTTTGACTGCTGTTTTTGACAGGGTTAGGGTCTTTACTCTTGGCTACATTTGAAGAAAACGCAACATTAATTCTCTATTGGATCGATTTATGGCGTGATATGAATCTCGGCCCTGTACCGGGCCTGTCAGGCTTAAGGGGTTAATTAAGGTGGTCAAGAGCGCGTGACTGATGTTCGCTGATAGTAATCTAGACCCTCTATGGTTTGGATGGAGTCAATCAGCTTGAAAATGGTCTACACAATTCCAGAAGATATTGAAATTGTCAATAAATCTCAGTTTGTGTGCATGACAGACAGATGCCAGTCAGGTTTTGAAGGACAGGAGTCAACTGAAGGCTTCTCCTTTGAAAAAAAAAACATGCAAAAACATGCAAAAACATGCACTTGGTCGACTGATTGATACATCTTGTTATCTGTTTAGTGTTGTTAAGTAGCTGGGTGAAATGTTTTTTAAGTATCTCAGTGCCTTTTGCAGAATATCAAACGAGCCATAATGGGACTGTTTGATTTCTTGTTGAGGAGTGTTGGTAGAGTTGATGACAGTTTCCTCTACAGATGTGTTGCTAAAGCAGAGATTTCCGGCTTTTTGCCAGTTTCACATGCTTTGTCATGGCATCCCCAATCAAGATAATGTCCATCTGTGGTGTAGTGTTTGCATTCCCCACGTCACTATCTGGGCCACTTGGATTATCAGTAGCCTATATGGGGCCTGTGCATTGGTTAGCCTCTGTGCTAATGCTAGCATTGTTAGCTCTCATAGCTATGGGTAAGGGTTAGCCTTATATTCTGCGTTACCTTTGGTACCTAATGTATTTGTTCACGCCGCAAATTGGAAAGTGCCCCAACATGATTGGTCTGGTTATTTAATTTTATTTAGTTGAATGTATTTTCTATCTATTAGTTATCTCCTTAGTTCCAACCCTTGCTGAGCAGGCGCCCCGACCGAACTGTAGGGGTCGCTGTCCACAACGCCCAGGACCCACCCTTCAGCTTTCCCACCCCCTGATACAGCCAATTGTATCAGTGTGAGAGGCCAGCCAAGCTGATAGCAACGCCAGGAGCTGGATTCGAACAGGCGAATCCAGTGTCTCCCGATGTTGGTGACGAACGTAATCTCTGTGCGCCACCTGCCCCCCCCAGTTGAATGTATTTAATCTATTGTTGATGAGTGATGACTACTACACCTAATACAAATACAACACTTTTTGAAGGCAATTGACTGTTGTGTAGACATCCAGTGTCAATGAACACTATATGAATACTATACATCATACCTCCATAACCTTGTCATGTTGACAAATGTGACTAAACTGAGAAAGACTAAAACTAAAGAAATGTTCTGTATAATTATAATTTAGTTTAATTAGTTTAAGTACACACGTTTAGTTTAGTTTATTTATTTTAAGAATGCACGCATGTGTCTACAGTATGAGAGAAATACGCCAATAATGTTTCACCATAAAGACCTGTTCTCTTCCATCATAAATACTTATTCTCTTCTATGATACAGACCTATTATCTTCCATCATAAAGACCTACTTTCTACTATCATAAAGACCTACTCTCTTTCATCAATACATACTGTACTCATTATCTTCCACCATGAAGACCCACTCTCTTCTGTCATAAAGACCTATTATCTTCCATCATAAAGGTCCATGTGCTTCCATCATGATGCATCAGATATAAAGACCTAGTCACCATTCTTACACATTTGAAACGGTAATTATAGAATGGGTCAAAAAGGCAGTCTGGTATTCAAATGTATTTTTTTTCCAAATGTGAATACTGAAATTCATTCTGACAGCCCTAACAGATGAGTGGATTGTACCGGTCAGAGCTAAAGCCTTGAGCTTAACCCTTTCACTACCACACTACAGAAGGTTAACCCTTTACTATCACACTACAACCCTTTGTCACGTGGCAGTGAAAGGGTTAACCTTCTGTGTTGTCGCAGTGAATGGGTTAACCGTTTGGTAGTGTGTCAGTGAAAGCGTAAACAAGTGAGCTTGTGGTTCATATCCCAGGCTGATGGAGAAGTTTGTAGATGGAGTGAAACTGCTAACGTCACTTTTTCTCCCTTCCACGAATGCATTTCAATGCTCTTATCTCCAACAGCTTCATCAGAGCCGATCAGTGGCCAACAGTAGGATTCTGCAGTCGTACAGGGAACCTCCCAGGTGTGAGTGTGACTCAAACTTTGTGAGTGTGGAGCTGGGAGGGGGGGAAGGGGGTCGTCAGAAGAGACCAAAGGTGCTCAGCCAACCTGTTCTGGTTCAGACAAAACTGCAGAGGTGGTCTTATAAATAAGTGAAGATACAGTAAAAAAAAAAAAGAGAGAGAGAAAGAGAGAGAGAGGGGAGGATAGATGCAGAGAAAGGTCATAAATGACTAATTCATCCAGAAACATTTTATTGTCCATCCCCCAAAAAACGATCTTCCTCCCTCCTCTCTCCCCTCCCCTCTTCTCTTCCTCTCTCTTCTTCTACTCCCCCATCATATATATATGTTACAGTGAATGTAGGAATATAGAAGATAATCATTCCCTGTCAGGTCGGTTTAACAGATTTCTTCTGTCAATAAGGCTCTAATACAGTGAGCACGTTATGTCTTGATCTGATTTAATTCTCCACATCTGTTTACACACATCTGTTTAGAAGCCTAACCCTTACTTAACCCAAACCTTAACCTCTGTGGAGATGTCATGCCTAACCCTAACCTAAAAGAGTGATAATTCCACTCACTGAAGTATAGCGAATGCTCCGTGGTTGATAGCAATTATTGTTTTAATTATTCATCAAAAACAAAATGCGCACTCACCAAGCCGTGGAGGCGTGTGGGAGGTGATTAAAAAGACCCGTCCATGGAGTGTTCCTCTCATATTTACCAACCTGACGCTGAATGTATGTACATACATACACATATCCTGCCAAATGTGTATAATCACCATTTTCCCACATTTACTGTAACATATATACTGTATATGAGAGATAGCGAGTGAGACACAGAGAGAGAGAGAGAGAGAGAGAGAGAGAGAGAGAGAGAGAGAGAGAGAGAGAAAGAGAGAGATAGAGAGAGAGAGAGAGAGAGAGAGAGGAGAGAGAGAGAGAGAGAGAGAGAGAGAGAGAGAGAGGGAGAGAGAGAGAGAGAGAGAGAGAGAGAGAGAGAGAGAGAGAGAGAGAGAGAGAGAGAGAATACTGTGAGTGTGTGAATCATAAGCCAAATCACATCACACAACGCAGGGTTACAACACGCCACAGAGCATTAACACAAACACACACATATACACACACACAAACGTTTCTTGTTGTTTGTATTTGTCTAATGCTCAATTCCAGTCTAGATAAGCGCTACATTAACATATACTTCATTGTATGTCTGGGAGGGAGGGAGGGAGGTGAGGGGAGGGAGGGAGGGTGGAGGGAGGGAGGGAGGGAGGGAGGGAGGGAGGGAGGGAGGGAGGGGTGAATGATATGAATGAATGAATGAATGAATGAATGAATGAATGAATGAATGAATGAATGAATGAAAACTTTATTTAACAGATTGCAGAATGGGTACAATACAGTACGGCTCAATACACACAATTGTTAAGGGGATGCAGACCAGAGAAAGACGTTTGTCTTGTTTACATCAGGGTCCCCCATTTTCAATTCATAGTGACATTTATGACATACACAACATACATGACATCATGACATTTAGGTATATAGTACTGTTACATTTGTGACATATACGATATGCAAATATACAGTACTGTTACCCAGAGATCCTAACAGAAAATATATACATATGATGGGGGAGGAGACTGTACATTAGGAGGGGGTGGGGTGGGTGGGAGGAAAATATATACATACGGTGGGGGAGGAGACTGTTTATTAGGAGGGGGTGGGGGGGGGGGGGGTGGTACATTTACGATGGCCAGTGGCCCAGTTTCGAATTGCAGCCTCCCGTAGGTGCTCTTTAAGAGAGGTTTTGAATGTGGGTAGGGATTCACAGGGAGGGAGGGAGGGAGGGAGGGAGGGGGTTGAAAGAGGGAGAGAGAAGAGAGACTGAGAGAATGAGACAGAGAATACAGAATGCAATGTGTTTGTGTGTATATGTGCAGACTACAGAACACACTGTGAGGTTGTCCCTGGGGTGCAGGAACGACCATGAATAGACGCAGGCCAATATTAATGCACAGTGTTGTTTCGCCCCCCCCGGCCGGGCCCCTGGGCAAGAACACTCAAAACAACACCCCCCACCCACAAAAATGACTGTACCCCCCCAATATCAAAACATTTCCACAGAGTCACAATGCCTTGCAGAGAAAGACAGTATTTTCTGTGGAGTGAACTGAGCACAAATGCTAAATAGGGTGAGGAGAAAGAGAGCTGTCTGATGCATTATGATAGAAGAGAGTACTGTAGGTTTATTTATGCCTAATTCATTATGCTGGAGGATAATAGGTCTTTATGATGGAAGAAAATATGTCTTTATGGTGGAAGAGAGAAGGTATTTCAATCTGTTTAGGGCCTTAGTCTTAAGTCTTTGTTGATTCAGCTGTATTGTGCCATAGTTGCAGTTCCTGTCTTGTTAGTTTCTGAGGCCATGTACACGACAGTGTTAAAAAAAAAACCTGATCTAGACGCAAACACATAAACGCATATGAATTGCTCCAACAAGCATGCGGGCCAGTAAGTGGCGATAAGCGATATCCCAAATACCATAGTGGTACGAGCGGTCAGGACGACTAAGAAACGATAGGAATTGTCCATTGGTTCACCCAGCCCACTTGACCATTCTAGCATTTCCATTGGCTATATTGACATACATAGATGATAAATAGATAGATATAGCGGAGGATTATGCAGTCCAGAGGAAACAACCAATCTAGATATGTCACGATTCAATGCTTTACTTCTGCGCACTGGGCGACGGAGAGATACAATGTCAATGTTGAGATCACAATCTCCGGATTCTGAAACTAAATATGGCGAGTCCTTATCACAAACTATATATATACTAATTACAACAAGACATTCATTAATTGCATTGTACTGTTCACGTGTGGTGCCGTCGTCGCATATATAAGTATAGTTTGAATGACATTTCAGCACCAAGTCGCGGTCGGCTGTCCACCGAAGTTATTATTACTTCAAAGTGCTACTGCCTATATGGATCAAACAAGGTGTAATAAGGATGTTTTAGGTGGTGGTAGACTAAGAAATGACGTAAACACCATGATCAGAACCGCAAAGAGAAATTTCATCAACGACAAAACTGAGGAAAACAAAAACAAACCCTGCGAACTTTGGAAATTACTCAATAATCAACTAGGCTGCAGTAAAAAACTTAAAACCAGATTCTCAAACATAAACATAAAGACGGACAACACGCTCATCACAGACAAGCTGGATGTAGCCAATTACTTAAACATCTTCTTCACAAACATAGCCACAACACTGGTAAACAAACTACCCTCCCACTCAGGGCATTATGGGGTAGAACACATAGTAGCATACTACAAAAACCTAGGGGTCCACAAAGATGACTTCAAACTTGAAATGGTAACAACCGATGAGGTACTCAAAAAATTGAGCGCCCTCCAACCTAACAAGGCCACTGGCCATGACAACATCCCCTCCAAATTCCTCAGAGACGCAGCAGCCGCCATCACCCCAGTCATCACACACATAATAAACCTCTCTATAAAACAGGGGCACGTCCCCAAGGACTTCAAAATTGCGAGAGTGACCCCTCTGCACAAAAAGGGCAGCAAATCAGACCCAGGCAACTACCGCCCTGTTTCTATTCTTACCTCCATCTCGAAAGTCATGGAGAAAATAGTCTACGAACAGGTCGAAAAGTACCTGGCGGAAAGAAATCTAATCTACGAATTCCAATCTGGCTTCAGAACGTCCCACTCCACTGACACATGCCTCCTCTATTTGAACGACCACATCAAACAAGAGGTGGACGCGGGCAAATACTGCGGCATGGTCATGCTGGACCTACAAAAGGCCTTCGACACTGTCAATCACTCCATTCTAATGGACGAGCTAAAAGCAATTGGTTTTGATAGCTTATCAGTGAGCTGGATGCAATCCTACCTGGAGGGGAGAGAACAGATGGTAGAGGTAAACGGTACTCTATCCCCCCCCCCTCACAGTGAGCTGTGGTGTTCCACAAGGAAGCATACTAGGACCGCTACTCTTCCTAATTTATGCAAATGACATGTCGTCAGCCTGTGACTGCAACTTGTTCCTGTTTGCGGACGACTCAGCCCTGCTGGTCTCTGACAAGAACAAGCTGCAGGTTGAAAAAACCCTCAGCTCGGAACTAGGCAAAATCTGCATATGGCTCGCTGATAACAAACTATCATTACACATGGGCAAAACAGAGTCCATTCTCTTCGGTTCAAATAACAAACTCAGCAAGACCGACGGCTTCTCAGTTACAGTGGGTGACAATATTGTCACAAGGAAAGACGAAATTACCTACCTGGGTTCCATCCTAGAGGCAAATCTGTCCTGTGACAAAATGGCATCCAATGTAATAAAAAAAAGTCAACCAACAAACTAGATTCTTGTACCGGATCTCCTCTCTGGTAAACAAGAATACCTTGAAGACTCTGGCAGGAGCACTCATTCAAGGGTACTATGACTATGCGTGCACCTCATGGTACCAAAGCACCTCAAAGGCGCTTAAAACAAAATTACAAACATCACAAAACAAACTGGTCAGACTACTACTTGACCTGAACCCCAGAACCCACCTCACCCCTGCCCACTTTGACAACCTAGGATGGCTTAGAGTAGACGACAGAGTACAGCAACTTGCAATGGGCCTGGTCTACAAGATACACTATACGACCGGGGTGCCCATGTACATGTCAAAATACTTCCCAAAGGTCAGTGAATACCACAACCACTACACCAGAGGAAGCTCAACAAATCATGTTAAACCCAGATTCGGCTCAAACAAGGGACTAAACACGTTTCGCAATTATGCCACAACAATGTGGAACGCCCTACCCAAAGCTGTAAAGGAATGTGAATCCCTGCCCACATTCAAAACCGCTCTTAAAGAGCACCTACGGGAGGCTGCAATTCGAAACTGGCCACCGTAAATGCCCAAAACCCCCACCACCTCCTAATAGACAGTCTCCTCCCCACCGCATGTATATATTCCCTCCCCGCCGTATGTATATTTCTCTCCCACCCACCCACCCCCTCCTAATGTACAGTCCCCTCCCCATCATATGTATATACTCTGTCAGGATCTAGGGGTAACAGTACTGTATATTGGAATACCGTTTATGTCACAAATGTATCAGTACTAAATACCTATATGTCCCTATGCCATAAATGTCATGTATGTTGTGTATGTCATAAATGTCTATATGAATTGAAAATGGGGGACCCTGATGGAAACAAGACAAACGTCTTTCTCAGGTCTGCATCCCCTTAACAATTGTATGTATTGAGCCGTACTGTATTGTACCCATTCTGCAATCTGTTAAATAAAGTTTTCATTCATTCATTCATTCATTCATTCATTCATTCATTCATTCATTCATTCATTCATTCATTCATTCATTCATTCATTCATTCATTCATCCATTCATTCATTCATTCATTCTCTGTTAGGACATTATAGCTGAAATATATAGCCTAGCTAGCCTATAGTCGGTCTGATATATATTAGAGAAATAGTAAAGTAATATTCGCCAAACAATCTGACGGGCCAGATATTATTATGGCTCACCACAGTCTGAGCATGCGTAGTGAGCTGTGGCGTCATCGTTTATCTAGAGACTATGCGTTTACAGTGGCTGTACGGATCCACTGAACATATATTTTGGAAAATCTTCACTTTAAAATGCGTTTAAGAAAATCTCCGTTTATGTCTCTGAAAACACCCTTTACGTGTGGATAAAAGGCCCAATCGTGGAATAAAATGTGCGTTTGGCTAAAGATCCAGATACGTGAGGACATGGCCTCAGTCTATGTCTTGGGGAGGGAGTTCCACTGCCTGGGAGCTTCCCTGAAGAAAGCCTGTCCACAAAACCTTGAAGATTGGACATGAGGGGTGGAGAGAAGACAGGCTGAGGAGGATCTGAGTGACTGAGAGGGTTGGTAGGGGCATAATGGTCAGTGAGATGTGGGGGAAGGGACAGTTGGTGATTGATTGATTGATTGATTGAAAACTTTATTAACAGATTGCAGAATGGGTACAGTACAGTACAGCTCAATACATACAATTGTTAAGGGGATGCAGACCAGAGAAAGACTTTCGTCTTGTTTACATCAGGGTCCCCCATTTTCAATTCATCGTAACATATATGACATATATGACATACAGATAGACAGTACTGCTACATCTATACATTTATGACATACCAGATTTGCAAATACAGTACTGTTTGTGATACGAAAAGAGTCCAGAAAAAAAGTATATACATTTGACGTAGAAACTGTACATTGGAGGAGGTTGTGTAGGTGGGGGGGGGGGGGGTACTGTACATTGGAGGTGGTTGGGTGGGTGGTGGGGGGGGGGGGGGGGGGGAGGTTGGGTAGGAGGGGTGGGTGGGCGATTTTGTAGTTGAAGCCAGTGGAGGTATGTTAGGACTGGGGTGATGTGGTGCCAGGATTTGGTGTGGGTTAGAAGTTGAAGGGATGCATTCTGGACCATTGGGAGTCTGTTGATGGAGCTATAGCACTGATGCCATAGAGGAGTTATTCAGGGGGATGAAGGTGTGGATCAGTGTTTCAACAGCAGGGCTTGTGAGAAAGGGCCAGATCTTTGCAATATTACAAATGTGGTAGAAGGAAGATTTTACAATTGGGCAGATATGAGGGTCGAGGATCATGCCAAAGAATGATGGAAGTCAGGTTGTCCCTAGGGTGCAGGATGTCCATGAATAGACACAGGCCTTAATTAATGCACAGTCTCCCCCCCCCCCCCGCCCCCCCGGGCCCCCTGGGAAAGAACACTCATAAGGACCCCCAGCACAGAATGAATGTGCCCTCCAATCTGAATACATTTCACAGAGTCACAATGCCTTGGAGAGAGACAGTATTTTCTGATGGTCATTACAGAACTACATTGATGTGTAAGCTATCTAGCAGCTTGTTAGAGGGAGAAACTCGGGGAGCGAACTGAGCAGAAGTGTGAAACAGGGGAAATAGGGTGAGGAGAAGAGAGCTGGAAAATGTTGTCTGTGTCACATATGTACATGTTTAAATACAATTCTGAAAAGGTTGTTGTGAACCCCAACCCACTCAGCCTGCGCATTTACAGCACCAGTCCCAGACAGGAGGAAAGAATAAAACGTTTTTTTCACAAGTAAATTATATTTATTAAATAACAGGGGAATGGAACCCATGAACAAACAATAACAATAAGGGAAGGGATAAACACTAAAACAATAACTCCAACACACATAGGCACAATCAGGGGGATCTGGCACAAGAACCAAATAAGAGGGTTGCATAACACAACCAATTTTAGGTGGTAAGCAAAACCAACACGCACAATACGAACCAACCTGCAAACAGGGTGAACCAACAGTTCACACACAGTCCAAGGATAGTGGCAAAAGGCCATGGGTGATTGTGATCTCAGGTTTTATCCACCCACCCCTTGATGAGTAATGGGCCTCAGCTGGAGTCAATCCACAGGCAACCTGGAGACTCTACAGGAAGGGGTGGGCAGTACCTGAGAAAGGGACATACAGTAGAAATTAAAATGACCACAGGTGAACACAGCACCATACTATAATATAAATACAAAATGACTTTTATACTATCCTGATGTTTAACACTTTGAGTGCCACGCCGGGTTTTCCTTTTTACCCCCTTGATGCCACGGTCCACTTCAATGTTAACGTTAATATCGCCTAATCTATGTTTTAAATTATGGCTATGTGTCTAATCTGCCCGTCGCTTATCAAAGAATACTTTTCCAGTCAGTGCTGTCAAGGCAGATTTTTTATCGCTTCATTTCCGTTTCAGAGCATTTTGAAAAGCACCAGTTTTGAGGTAAAAAACAGTTCATTCCAGACCATTCTGTGATAATCGTCTTTTACTGGAATATTCCAGAACGTTGATATTCGTCTGCCTATTTATGAATCGTTTTCAAATAAACGCTAGATGATCAATATTATACGTGCACGCAAGCACATTCGCGCCGCGCACGGATAATCGCCGTGTTCATTTCCTCTTGGACTTTTACAGTGAAACTGAAAGAGCCCATTTCACAAAACAGCCTATATCTTCATCAAAATTAGTCTGATTATCCTAACACTGATAACATAGATTCCTTACCTGACATCAGATGGTATCCAACTGGTATATTCCAATTCCTGATCACCATTCGAAAAAATCGATAAGTGTATGGATCCAACGTGATACAGTAGTACACATGATTCCGCGGGGCTGAGAGGCTCCAGAATGAACTGTGGTAACCCCGGCTGGATCAGTGGACTGGAAAATGTGGAGTACCGGATTTTTTCCCCCATCCATTTTCATTGAGTCCATTCCAAAATCCCTTATGTCATCTGGGAGACGATAGGGGGCGCTTTTTTCCACATATGATCGCCGGCGGCGCTCGGGTATACTCGGGTAGGCTCCCGTGATGCAATATGATTTCAGATCGCTAAAAAAAATTAAATAAAAAATCCGAGAAATCTCGTGAGTGGCTTTCAACATAACTATCGGAAACCCGAGATATCTCGTGTGTGGCAGTGAAAGTGTTAACATGGTATGATACTGTAAATACAACAATAATAATGGCCAACCTATACACTTCCCCCCATAGAACCGAACCTGATGGGTTAGCAAATATAGTACCATAGAAAACATTAGATCAATATACTAGCCTCAAGACAGTGCATCGGCCACAACCATGTCCACCCCCTTCTTATGACATATATCAATGTTGTAACCCTGCACAAGCAGTGCCAATCATATCACCCGCTGGATGTGGTTGTACATTTGGGCCAGGAAGACCAGAGGATTGTGCCTATGTGTGTTGGAGTTATTGTTTTAGTGTTTATCCCTTCCCTTATTGTTATTGTTTTGGAAATGCTCATGTTCATGGGTTCCATTCCCATATTATTCAATAAATATTATTTACCTGTGAAAACGTTTTATTCTTTCCTCCTGTCTGGGACTTGTGCTGGAAATGCACAGGCTGAGTGGGTTGGGGTTCACAACAACCCTTTCAGAATTGTATTTAAACATGTACATATGTGACATGGGGGCTTGTCTATTCCAGTGGTTCCCAAAGGGGTCGCGAGCAGCCGCAGGGGGGTCGCAAGATGATTTCCAGAATGTATTGATTTCATAGAATGTGTGAAATAGGCCTATAATTAAAAACAATTAAAATACATTAAACTGGTCAAAGAAATGCTTTTGAAATGTAAAATAATAGTCCTAAAATGCTGGTAATAAATCATATTCAGCCTATGGATTTCCTTTGTCTTACATAATGCACGTTGCGCACGACGCCTGTTTGAGCTGTGGGTTGAGCTGTGGGATGAGGTGCGCTTGTTTCTGACGGAGAATGCGTCCCAACTCGCTGCCCACCTCTCCGATCCCGACTGGATAACAGGGCTAGCATATTTGTCTTGCATATTTGCTAAAATGAATGAACTTATTCTGTCACTACAAGGTGAAAACACAACCATCCTGTCGCTCAATGATAAAAATACAAGTGTTCACGAGGAAACTCGAGCGCTGGCGTATAGAAATGGGCCGGATTTCCAGAGCTTGATGAATTTATGGAGTAAATTTAACTGAGTGTGAAGTGTGAACACAGTGAAGATGTCTATAACAACTCACCTCCAAGCCCTTCTTGAACGGTTTAAAAAGTATTTCCCAGAGGAAATCAAGTGACCGAACCTTAAAGACAGTGTTTCAGTCCAAGCATGCAATCCAGTGTTTCAGTCCATGCAATCTTATTTATTATTTAAATATTGTATTCAACTTTGCCATGGCACTGCCATGTTGCCACTGACAACATCTGGTGTTTTTGTTAGTGGGAAGACTGGCATAGCATGCTGTTGACCAATGTATTGTAATCTGGTGTGAGCCGGCAGACGAGAAGTGCCGCGCGCGACGTGGAAACATATGGGTGTCTTCTCTGTCACTCCAGAATCCATCATCTTTCACTCACTCCCTCTATCTCTCCCTCTATCTCTCCCTCCTAAATATTGCAATATCCCCTCTGTTTTTGAAAAAAAGGGATGATCTCAGCAGGGGAGGTTATAAGAGTAAGACACATCAAGCTTATTTCAAGATATGTCAAGTCAAGTTTTCTTGCAGCATCGGCAGAAAATGATTGACCACTGTTCTGAACAGTCCTGAACTGACCAATCACTGCTGATGGCGAAAAATTATTGATCACCGTTGTAGCCAAGGAGCGTCTGCTCCAAAAGCGAGCCCAGACGGGCGCTGACAATGGGGGAAGGTGACACAAGAAGACGAAGTCCACAAAATATTTTTCTCTCTTTTCTTTCACCTCAAGTCATTGGTCACAGTGTGCACCTATTTTACAGTATGCCAAAAAGATTAATATAAATAAACTGTTTAATACCATTTCCCTCTCATTTAACTATAAAGGAAGGAATCTCTGCGTCTCGTAGGGCTGTCTTAAATACTTCGAAGCTTCGTTCGATGGGCATGGGATTCGAATGGGAAAATAAATTTTGAATATATTAATAAAACTTTTTATTTCTTTTATTTTAATTTGTTTATTTATAATTTTTTTCTGCTAAATCAACTCTGCCTATCTTTGTTAACTACAACAAGCAATGCTGTGTGTTATTTAAGATGAGGTCGGACTCGGCACTGACAGATTTGTGTTCATTGTGCTGCTTTTATAAAGCCTCAAATGACGGCTTACAATATTTCATGAAAGCAAAGTGTTTAGTTTGTCTAAGATTTAAAAAGGTTTAAACTTTACAGCACTGACAAAGTTGAACGTGCTGTACAAGTTTAATAAAAATAAAAATGTAATATATATATTTATCTCAAATCTTCGAATTAAAATCGAATCTCGGCCCCGAAGCTTCGAATGCCAAACAAATTCGAAGGTCAGCCCTAGCGTCTCGACTTGACTATTGATGAGGATCCAGGGGAGTGCATTGTCGGATTTGGTGCCATTTGCCCAGATGGTGGTGCTATAACAACAAACTTTGTTTGGCGGTGTATTGCTGAGGACCCAAGGGAGTGCAGTGTCGAGTGTGAAGTCAATCAGATGAGCGGCTCTCGAGAACAATGCAAGCAGCCCTGCTGCCGCACTTCCAAGCACTGCCAAGCGATAAGCCCACTCCGAAACAACCACACGCTCCGAACAGCCACATGCTCTGAACAGCCACACGCACCGAACAGCCACACGCTCCGAACAGCCACACGCTCAGAACAACCACACGCTCCGAACAGCGACATGCTCCGAACAACCACACGCTCCGAGCCACACGCTCCGAACAGCCACACGCTCCGAACAAACACACGCTCAGAACAGCCACACGCACTGAACAGCCACACGCTCCGAAACAACCACACGCTCCGAACAGCCATATGCTCCGAGCCACACGCTCCGAACAGCCACACGCTCCGAACAGCCACACGCTCCGAACAGCCACACGCTCCGAACAGCCACACGCTCCGAAACAACCACACGCTCCGAACAAACACATGCTCCGAACAGCCACATGCTCCGAAACAACCACACGCTCTGAACAGCCACACGCTCCGAAACAACCACACGCTCTGAACAGCCACACGCTCCGAAACAACCACACACTCTGAACAGCCACACGCTCTGAACAGCCACGCCGCTCTGAACAGCCACACGCTCTGAACAGCCACACGCTCTGAACAGCCACACGCTCCGAACAGCCACACGCTCCGAACAGCCACACGCTCCGAAACAACCACACGCTCTGAACAGCCACACACTCTGAACAGCCACACGCTCTGAACAGCCACACCGCTCTGAACAGCCACACACTCTGAACAGCCACACGCTCTGAACAGCCACACGCTCCGAACAGCCACACGCTCCGAACAGCCACACGCTCCGAAACAACCACATGCTCTGAACAGCCACACGCTCCGAACAGCCACACGCTCCGAACAGCCACACGCTCCGAAACAACCACATGCTCTGAACAGCCACACGCTCCGAAACAACCACACGCTCTGAACAGCCACACACTCTGAACAGCCACACGCTCTGAACAGCCACGCCGCTCTGAACAGCCACACGCTCTGAACAGCCACACGCTCTCAACAGCCACATGCTCTGAACATCCACACGCTCTGAACAACCACACACTCCAAACATACTCCACCTAGAAACACAAAGCTGCTTACCAACCTCAGCCTTCTTGTGACCAAGATATTCACTGAAAAAAGGGGACAGTTGCATTTTACAGATATTTGTCGGGACTTGGGATACAAAGCTTGAAACCGGAACAATCCCGGACAAACCGTGACATCTGATCACCATACTCTTATTCCCCCCATCTGAGTCCCCTCCTAAATCCTGAAGTAATTTATTTTGGAGTTCAGATTCCGTCACCCTTATTGTGCCACAGAGGTCTTCCTGAGCCATCCCAGCAGCTAGCTGCATTCACAGCCCGTGTGCATCTGCTTTCATGTTGAATCTATTTCTGAACCACAGGAAATGTCTGAAATGTTTAGGTGCCAGGGCCCTCATTTATCAATGCTGCGTACTCACAGAAATGTGCGTAAACCGTCCGTACGATCATTTCTGAGCAAAGTGTGTGATTTATCTATATGAATGTGTGCTTGAAATTGTGCGTACATTTACGCACAGCTCCGACCGTGCCTACATGGCACCAAGTGGTAGAATAGGAAAACTGCAACAAACGGAATAAGCTTCATGCATTAGAGTTTCAACACTGACGTGTTCTGTATGATTCATAATTAATTATAGAGACATGCGTTTAATTGTTGTCAAACTCTATAAATAGCATTTGGAATAGGTCTTTCTGAATGAATGTATCCATCAAATCCACCAATCAATCAATTCAGTGGAATGGCATTGGGGGGCGGGCCATTGAGATTGTTTATCTTAGGATGTTTCACCACTATTCTCATCTCTTGGCACTGAAATGTGAGGAATGGGAAGATCCATGAAAAGTTAATAAACCTTTAAAGTAGTTTGGGTGATTTGGGTAGTTTGGGTAGTTTGATGATTAATTGGAACAGAAATCAACAGCAGTGTCATGACAGGCTCCTCCGGTTCTGTCCCCATTACTAACAGGGTTCCTCGCTGTAAACGTTTCCTTGATCAGGATGCTTCACGGAGCTCCACACAGACTGTAGCTGTCCTTGTACCGCAAGACCCTCCGGTTAAACATCTGATCAGACTAGACTTACAAGAAGAGTGCCGTATACAACATTAATACGGCCTAACGGACAAACAGGGACGAACTCACAGACAGATAGATAGATAGATATATAGATAGCTCATCTGTTGTTGTACAATGTAAAATGTGTTCATATCTACCAAAAAAGTGGGTATCATGGTGTCTATAAATAAAGTAATAAAAAAGGAATTATATACAGTATATATATATAATAAAAAGGGGGTCTCATCTCAGCATCTCCAAACACTCACGCACACACACTCAAATGTATTATTATAAACACATACAAACATGCTTCTGCCACACACACACACACACACACACACACACACACACACACACACACACACACACACACACACACACACACACACACACACACACACACACACACACACACACACACACACACACACACACACACACACACACACACAAACAGTATGTACAGAAACACATATGGGCTAGATCCACAAAGAATGGATTGCACGGTGCTAGTTGCACCCTACTTACAATTCATTATAAATTGAAAATGGGGGACCCTGGTGTAAACAAGATGAAAGTCTTTCTCTGGTCTGCATCCCCTTAACATTTGTGTCTATTGAGCCTTACTGTATTCTACCCATTCTACAATCTGTTAATAAAAGTTTCAATCAATTAAATTTGATTGATTGAACATTTTATTAACAGATTGCAGAATGGGTACAATACAGTAAGGCTCAATAGACACAAATGTTAAGGGGATGCAGACCAGAGAAAGACTTTCGTCTTGTTTACACCAGGGTCCCCCATTTTCAATTCATAATGAATTGTAAGTAGGGTGCAACTAGCACTGTGCAATCCATTCTTTGTGGATCTAGCCTTATACTGTATCTATACACACAAAAGCCAAATAGTAAACTGCTCAAATTAATTCTCATACACCCAAAGACACACACAAACACGCATCTGCCACACACACACAGACACAAACACACGCACACATAGAAGTTGGCATATATTTTCTCTTTCTTTCTTTCTCTCTCTCTCTCTCTCTCTCTCTCTCTCTCTCTCTCTCTCTCTCTCTCTCTCTCTCTCCTCTCTCTCTCTCTCTCTCTCTCTCTCTCTCTCTCTCTCTCTCTCTCTCTCTCTCTCTCTCTCTCTCTCTCTCTGTCTCTCTCATTCAACACTCACACATAGACATAAACTCTCTCATTCCATCTCTCTCACACCCAAACACACACACACACACACACACACACACACACACACAAATACACACACACAAACACACACACACACACACACACACACAGATGTGCTCTCTCCTCGTTCCTCGTCCTCGTTCGTATTTCAGCCCCATCTGAATGTGTTTATTGGGTCAGTGCTCTCAGATGTGGCTTCCACACACTCCTCCGACACACTCTATTCACAGACAGTCGACCTCACACATCCATCATTACCACACTGACACACACACACTGGCACACACACACGCATGACCCCCCCCCCCCCCACACACACAGACATGCCCCCCCACACACAGACACACACAGACATGCCCCCCCACACACACACACACAGCAGGGGGACTATTTTTTGGCACCACCTCTTTCATCACTGTGTTCCAAACTAAACCCATCCCATCCCAGCTGAGCTCTATCTCTCTCTGTTTGTCTGTCTGTCTGTCTGTGTGTATGTCTGTGTGTCTCTGTGTGTGTGTGTGTGTGTGTGTGTGTGTGTGTGTGTGTGTGTGTGCGTGCGTGCGTGCGTGCGTGCGTGCGTGCGTGCGTGCGTGCGTGCGTGTGTGTGTGTCTCTCTCTCTCTTTCATTGTCTCGCTCATTCTCATTCTTGTTTCTCTCCATCACATACACATGTACACAAGCACACACAGAAACAACACACACACACACGCACACACACACACACGCCGCAGATAAAAACATGAACAGGAATGATCTTGGCTGTCTTTCCCAAAACCGCTCAGTAATAATCTACTGCATGTCCCATTGACTTACTGTGTAAATCATAGGTCTTAGTGCTTTCGGGAAACCCAGAGGAAATGTACTGTAGTCACAACTAATACATTCACAGGCCTCCATAACAAATAGTTGAATAATGAAAGTAGAGCTCACAATTTAATATCATGGAAGATAAAAGACTCGAACACAAGGCAACAATGTTCTATCCAAAATGGATTTAAAAATTAGTTTTTTGTGCAATAAGCAGGTTAGTTTAAAGAGACTCCCTAAAAACGTGGTATCTCATATAAACCCACCACTATACCTTAACCCTAACCTTAACCTCATTGGACCTCACGAGTCAAGCCCCTTAGTCCCCTTAGTTTAAAATATATTCCCACACACTGCTCTGCAACCAGGACATGTTGTAGGGATGTGATTGCGCCTTAAGAAAAAAACCTGAAGATTTTCTAAACGATCTTTTTTTTTTATAAACACTCCATTTAAATTATTTGTATATATTGAACTGTTCACAGGCAAGAGGAAGGTGGGAGAGGAAAGGGACAAAGAAAATGAATCAAATATATCAGTGTCCCCCTAAAAGATTTAAAGGGGGTCATCTTGACCCCTCCCAAGTCATCCTGGCTCAAACACTAACGTTAGGACCTTATCTTTTCTTCTTTGCAACCAGATTGTGCAACACCTGTAACCGCCTCCTCTGGAAGTCTTGCCTACTGCGAAGGGCTGCAGTTGGACTAATGGACTCTTTTGCTTTTATTTTGCTCTCAGGTCAATTTTGAGAATGAAGGTGGTGATATTTCTCCATCTCAGCTTATGTCTAGGTTGGCTTCTGTACCTCATGCTTGAGAGTTTGATGTTTCTACAGAGCTTCACATTAACTGGACAATGGTCGCGCTCCCTTGAGTAGTGTTGAGTGGCAGACTGCTGCACTCAGTGTGCGAACCATAGCATGGTCTTTGGGTGAGCCAGATACATTTATTTTTTTTAATCCTGTCATATATTCAATCAGTTTCAGTAACTACAGAACACATAATACTAGACAACTCACTTGTTGAGGTCCGGCCGTCTGGGCGGTCTGGGCTTCCACGGCACGGTCACCGGGTGTTGTAATACTAATAATAGTCCCCACCGGAGCAGCACCAAGCAGGTGTAATTGTAACGGCGTCGCCTGTATGATCCCGCGGCCCGCCTCCTGCTGCTCTGTCAGCTTCACTGTCTTCGTGAAACCAAAATTGGTTAGGCTTACTTGTTTTCGTTTAGACATTATGCATTCCTGAGTGACGTGACCTTATTTACTGGCTGTCAAAACGATCACTGTGTCAACAAGTCACAGCCACAGGTTACAAAGTGGGTCAAGTTTGATTTGTACCGTGCGTGCGTGCAGGCTGCAGCGCCGCCGCGCTCCGAATGGTAATTGCAAGAATAGCATGCATGTTGCCATATTACGTGTGAATTAGTGCGCAAATCATTAATCATACATCCAAAATAGCATACGTTTATTATTATACACAGTGATGATACAGAAAATTACAGAAAAATTAGAAATGCATGGCAAAAGTAGCATTTATTTTCAGTAATTTAGAGACCCCCAGGGGAGCTTTAGAGACCCCCAGGGGAGCTGATGTCTGATCTAGGGGAGCTATAGCGGACCGAGCTCCCCCCGTGGATCGCACCCTGGCTGCACTGCTTGCAAGTAACCTTCCCTGGTTGGTCAGTTTTACAAAAGCAATCCAGTGTTAGTGTGTTTCCTAGTGTGTTGACGTCTTTACAGCATCTCGCGCCACTCAACAAAACTGCTAACATCATCGATAGCCAATGAAAATCTGTTATGCAAGAATAGCAGAATATTTTTTATCATGATTTTAGGTCAGAGGGCGGCTAGGTGGCGCAGTGGGCAAGGCGCTCGCCACCAACGCAGGAGATGCTGGGTTCGAGCCCAGCTCTCGGCGTTGCTACCAGCTTGGCTGGTCGTTCATACTAATACAATTGCCAGTATTAGGGGGTGGGAAGCTGGTGGGTGGAGATCGGACGTTGTGGACAGCGACTCCTACAGGTCGGTTAGTGCGCCTGCGCAGTAGAATCAGGAAGCGACGGGGGCGCCGTGTCCCTCCCACGCAGACCGTTGCCGCTGAGAGATTGCGCTGTTCAGATGAAAAGATGCGACGGCTGCCTCCTCGTGTACCGCAAGGCTTCGTCCACATTGCAGCCGGCTTGTGGGAGGCATGGCCTAACAACGTTCGAGACAGGGGAGGGTAGAATTGGACAATACAAAATTGGGGAAGGGAGAAAAATAGAAAAATGGGGAGAAAAAGTAGAAAAATAAGAAAAGAAAAAGATTTTAGGTCAGAAAAAACGGAAATCCGGTTAAAAACGGAGAAATCACATACACACACTGCTCAACCAGGACATGTTGTATTAATTCATACACACACTGCTCAACCAGGACATGTTGTATTAATTCATACACACACTGCTCAACCAGGACATGTTGTATTAATTCATACACACACTGCTCAACCAGGACATGTTGTATTAATTCATACACACACTGCTCAACCAGGACATGTTGTATTAATTCATACACACACTGCTCAACCAGGACATGTTGTATTAATTCATACACACACTGCTCAACAAGGACATGTTGTATTCCTTCATACACACACTGTGCTCAACAAGGACATGCTGTATTCCTTCATACACACACACTGCTCTGCAACCAGGACATGTTGTATTAATTCATACACACACTGCTCAACAAGGACATGTTGTATTCATTCATACACAGTCTGTCCTCATGGACCTTCTTAATCCTTTCCTCCATCACACTTTTCTTCTTCTTTTAAAATGTATTTAATGCACCACCCAGTGCACAGTAGTGGGTAATGCCTGAACTCAGATTAGTTCAAAGTATGTGAAGTATTGTGTTCAAAGCAGTACGTGGGAATCTCTTTCATAGTTTAGATGCTGTGTCTCTGATTCCTATCTGCTGCACTGGGGAGATTGGATGTGCAAGTTACTTGCTCTGTCCATCTGAGTTTGCAAAGAAACTGTTAAAATGATACACTGTAGGGGCGGTCAGGTGGCGTAGCGGAGATTGCGCTCGTCACCAATGCAAGAGGCTGCGGTCTCGACTCCCGGAGTCAGCATTGCTTTGGCTTGGGCTGATCGCTATACTAACCCGTTTGGCTGGGTTAGGGGGAGGGAAGCCGTGCGTGGGAAACTGGCGTTATGGACAGCGACACCTACAGGTCAGGTCTGGGCGCTTGCTCAGCGGAGGCAGGACTTGATGAAGGCAGCGTGACCTCCCACGCGTTACACTTCACCAATGAGAGCCCTCGCTGCCAGGTGAGAAGAGAGCCACTGGCTGTCGCCGCACGTGTCGGAGGAAGCGTGCGGATACTTCAGGGTTCCCTTGTACCGACCAGTAGGAGAACATGCGCACAACAACCAGGTAGGGGAGGGGGATGAATTGGCACAACGACTAAATTGGGACGGGGAGAAAAACAGAGAAAAATCGGAGAAAGAGAGATACACAAAAAAAATGAAAGATTATACACTGTTACAGTATGTGTAATGATCCCCTGTTCCCTCAGAGCAAAGTGCAGCTGTGACTGTCCCGGTTCACAGAGGCCAGGAGGAGATCACACTTGGCAAACACGCCCTGGGGAGGTCCCCTATGTTGTTCCCTAGGAAGTATGAATACCTAGGGGACATGCAAGAATGCAATGCAAGAATGTGAGTGTAAACATATTATAAAATCTCGAGGGGGAAAGATGATTGAGGGATGAAGAACAGCGGTCAAGCGCATGAGGGGAGAACACAGAGGTGCGTGATGTTAGCAAACAGCACATAACAGCATATGACACCTTGTGGCGCTACACTGACTCTAAATTAAAGGGACGAAAATTAATTTATTTGATATAAAAAAATGTATTTTAACCTTTATTTTACCAGGTAAAAAAAGATCTCTTTTTCGAGCAAGACCTGGCCAAAATGGCAGCAAAACAAATACAAATATACAAATACACAAAACACAGACAGAGACATAAAAGGCAAAGTGGGGCAAGGGGATACATTTGAGCTGCAGCAAACTAGATTGAATGGGATTGGGGGAGATTGGAGGGTAGGGTAAAAAGGCAGAAAGAGGATGGAAGGTGAGGCTCCGCAGGAGGTCGCTGGGCAGAGAAGGTCAAGTAAAAAATATAAAATATATATTACATGGGAGGTTGGACAACATCATATGTATGATATAACTAAGGGTCAGAATGTTACCTATACCTAACTGTAGGCCCAAGTAAATAGAAACATAAATATATAAGAAGTAGAAGACATGCAGTGGATTTTTATTATATTACACAATTACACAACCTACAAATGTATGAAACTAGGCAGTAAATGTAACCTATATGAAGAATAGAGAAAGTTAATAGAAACATAAAGATATAAGAAGTAGAATTAACAAGGGTCCAACAGCTTTAAAGATAATTGTATTAACTACTAAATATGTGGGGAAACTGATGCCACAACTATTTTAATTGTATCTGGTCAGTGTGACTGGACATTTCAGGGTAATGGTTTCTGAGATTTTCCTCAATACTGAAATCTCATACTAAGGGCCGCATGGAGCCCAGCATGTCATATCTAACCAAAACAACAGTGTTTATCCATTATCACCACACAGAGTGATGTTAGCGTTCTCAAGATGAAGGAAAATGGACTATATTTCAATCATTGCTGTGATCCCCAAACAAATGGTCTAAGTCTGTGTTGGTCAATAGAAGTAATGGATAAGATAAAATAAGAAAAGAAAAGAAAAGAAAAGAAAAGAAAAGAAAAGAAAAGAAAAGAAAAGAAAAGAAAAGAAAAGAAAAGAAAAGAAAAGAAAAGAAAAGAAAAGAAAAGAAAAGAAGAGAAGAGAAGAGAAGAGAAGAGAAGAGAAGAGAAGAGAAGAGAAGAGAAAAAATAAAAGAGAAGAGAAGAGAAGAGAAGAGAAGAGAAGAGAAGAGAAGAGAAGAGAAGAGAAGAGAAGAGAAGAGAAGAGAAGAGAAGAGAAGAGAAGAGAAGAGAAGAGAAGAGAAAATCAGATGAGACAAGAGCAACTTAATTATCTCCAGGGGGAAATTGCATTGTCATCATCATCAGCTATCGCTGTGCACAATGTTGTATCAACCTATACATTGAATATAGTACTCAGAATGTATCTATATCAAGCCCCGCCCTCTTCTTGTGATCCTCCAATCACAACGAGGAAAGGAACAGTCGTAATTGGAGGATCACGAAAAGAGGGCAGGTTTGAGATAGGGCAATTGGTATCGGCAGTCAACACGTAGTATGGGAGCATCTTTCTTTGGAAGGACTGAGGAACATCCTGTCTATTATTCACACCATGACAGAGAACACAACAGGGCTCCGACCCCACAACCCTCTGGGACCAAATGGGGCCATAAGGGAAGAAAAGTGAACAAAGACAGCTCTGACAGTTCAGCCCTGGCGGTCGACACCAGGAGAAATATATGTACACAGTCAGGCCGATGCAAATTACAAGTGTGAGAGTCTGTGTTTAAGTGAGAAAGAGGGAGAGGGAGAGAGGGAGCGAAAGACAGAGAGTCATTGTGAGTCACACACATGCACACACACACACACACATACACACACGCACACACACACACAAATGTGCATGGACAATTTTCACGCACACACACATGCAAATGTGCATTCACACTTTTGACACACCAACAAACCCCCCTCACACACTTCCAGATACACACACACACTGTGGAGGACTAGACTG
>NC_140180.1:57573156-57575656 GCF_963971535.1 Notolepis coatsorum
ACTGATAACATAGATTCCTTACCTGACATCAGATAGTATCCAACTGGTATATTCCAATTCCTGATCACCATTCGAAAAAATCGATAAGTGTATAGATCTAACGTGTATACAGTAGATCTCATGCTTGCCGCGGCTCAGAGTCTCCAGAATGAACTCTGGTAACCCCGGCTGCATCAGTGGACTGGAAAATGTGGACTGGAATATTTTTTTTCCCCATCCATTTTCATTGAGTCCATTCCAAAATCCCTGATGTCATCTGGGAGACGATAGGGGGCGCTTTTTTCACATCCGATCGCCGGCGGCCTTTGGGTAGGCTAGGGTAGGCTCGCGTGATGCAATATGATTTCAGATAGCTAAAAAATAAAAATAAATAAAATTCCGAGAAATCTCGTGAGTGGCTTTCAACGTAACTATTGTAAATCCGAGAAAAGCCGTGAGTGGCAGTCAAAGTGTTAACAGTCAGCCAAGGACCTGGACGTTTCAATTTCTATCAAATGGGTTTTAGTTCTAGCCATTGGTCTACTCTATATGGTGCTAAGGTCTACCATGGTCGGATTCAGTTTTAGCCATTGGTCTATTATGGTGCTAAGGTTTCTGAGGGATGCTAGGTGGGGTTGAGGTTGACGTTAGTTGTACTTTCTTTAAAATTACAGTTTTTCACGATTGCTAAAACACAAAACACAATACCCTAAACCAAATTACCAGTTCCCTAAACACATTCAATAAAACTAGCCCCCATTTGGCAAAACCATAAACACATTTCACCTGTAGGATAGTGGAGTTATGTACTTACTGTAAAGAAAAACATCACATTGTGTTTTAAATTTGCGAGGTGTAACGTGTGGGAGGCTCACACTACCCCCGCCATTTCCTGTCTCTGCTGTGCAGGCGTCCCAAACCGACCTGTAGGAGTCGCTGTCCACAACGTTCAGATTACCACCATCGACTTCCACCTGCTAATTCTGCCAATTGAATTAGTATGACGGCTGGACCAAGCCGGAGGCAACGCCGACAGCCGGAGTCGAACCCGGTGTCTCTTGCGTTGGTGACGAGCGCAATGTCCGCTGCGCCACCCAGCCGCCCTTGATCGGGCTTAACCTCTTAAGACTTTGACTGCCACGCATATTGCTTATCCTTACCCTTAGAATGCCAGCCTTCTAGTAGTTAATGTGGTCGTTGCACTATGTTTGCGAAGCTGTGTATGTGTTCTGTATTATAGCTGTAGAGACACGTGTGGCTCGTTTTGACAAACATTACTTGTAGTCCAGCATGGGAATAATAGTTTGTTTCCACACGCTGTAGTTTGTTGTTTATTACATGCATTTCCAAGATAATACAGTATTTTTTCATAGATCGCGAGATAAAACGTGTTATATGCAATAAGCCCAAACCGTTCTGGCTGATCCCCTGAAACCCTGAATACTCCCAAATCAAAGGTATATGATATGTATATATATACCATCACAAAATCATTTGTCATCGTTTTAACTCAAAACTATGATCGCGTTTGCCGAGCATGTTTTTCATCCGGTGAAACACAGAACTGTGATCGTTAGAAAAACATGTTTGAGATTCGGTAAAATAGACATAGAATGTACCTTACCTTAGCCAGAAAGTATTCCAAGAAGAATAATTCCAAGTGATCGCATTGCCATCGCGATTACCAGTGTATATGTCTATACACGTTTCGATGGTCAAATACGCTTAGGCGACGGAATTTCTAGGCGATCAATGTGAATCTATGTCCCGGCAGGAGGAGTGGCCACTGGCCAAGCAGAAATGAAAGTTAGAGTGTGATTCAATCCAAGCCATCGCAGTTCAGACACGGATGATACCGCCACCTGGTGATAGTCGATCAGCATTGCAGTTCTAATGTGTGGGGATGGTCGAAAATGATGCAGATCGCTCTGGGCAAGTCTGTAGAGCGGGGATCAAAGTAAAAAGATCAAAAGATCCAAAAACAACTTTTTACGTTTTTGTCACTCAACCATCGGTGCCCAATAACGACTTTTTACGTTTTTGGCACAGGCTGTGTTAATTCCGACAGGTCCGGTACCGGTCCAAAAATGACATCACGTCATAAATCAATCTCTCTAGACTGTATGACATAATGTTGCATTTTATTTTTTCTTCAAATGTATCCAAGAGTAAATACCATAACCATGTCACAACAGGAGTCATAGTGTATATTTTCAGCAATACGTTTGTTTACGAATAGGTTAAAGTGTTATTAGTGAGATTTTAGTTTATCTCTCACGCGCACTTGCAGCACTTTGCGCTCGTCTACCGGCTCCGGGCTGCATTTTTCGCCGATCATCCAATACACTGTTCGAAAGTAGAATTTGCCGCCTTTCGATCGCCACCACACTCAACCGATTGCATGCTTCGGGTCTCGAGTTACAAGACAATATATCCGGCAAGCGTCATTTGACAGGTCGTTCCGTCAAATGACCACGTCCTGTTCTGAACAGTCCTGAACTGACCAATCACTGCTGATGGC